>NC_061100.1:37878919-37898919 GCF_015104395.2 Macrobrachium nipponense
GTGCGGTTAATTCAAGTGTGGGTTGAGTCGTTCGCTGGCAATCAAGAGGAGAAATAAAAAAAAAAGATAAATGAAAAATAAAATGTTAATTCATGGGATGATAAACTTAACAGTTTATTTTTTTATAATCTAATAATTATAATCTAATACGATGATGTTGATGATAAAATAAGAACAATAATAATAATAATAATTAAAGAGAAATAGAAAAAATGAAATGTTAATTCATAGGATAATATACTTGAAAGTCTATTTTTTTATAATTTAACATTTATAATCTAATGCGATGACGTTGATGATAAAATAAGAACAATAATAATAATAATAATAATTAAAGAGAAATAGAAAAAATAAAATGTTAATTTATAAGATAATAAACTTGACATTCTATTTTCTTTATTATTTAACATTTATAATCAAATACGATGATGTTAATAATAATAATAATAATAATAATAATAATAATAATAATAATAATAATAATAATAATAATAATAATAATAATAATAATAATGATTAAAGGGAAATAGAAAAAGTAAAATGTTAATCTAGTTATTTTCTTGACAATTTAACATTTATAATCTAAAACGATGATGCTGATGATGAAATAAGAATAATACTAATTAAAGAGAAAAATAAAAAATAAAATCTTAATTTATTTCGTTTTCTTGACAATTTAACATTTGTAATCTGACACGATGATGTTGATGATGAAATGATAATAATAATAATAAATATTAATATAATTCAAGAGGAGAAATGAAAAAGGAGCAACAGAATGTTAATTTTAAGATAATAAACTTAGCAGTTGATTTTCTTTATAATTCAACATTTATAACTTAATACCCCAAGGGTGATGATGAAATTAAGATAATGATAGTGCAATCAAGACGAGAAATTAGAATGGAAAAAAGGGAAGAAATAAAATATTAAATTAGATTATATAATAACTTACGAGTTAATTTTCTTTATAATTTAACATATATAGTTTGACATGATGATGAAAATGATGATGATGGGATACAGATAGCAATAATAAGATTTTTGCCGTTAATTTGGTAAGGTGGTCTTTGGAAAATGTGAATTAAGGCGTCTGAAATGGATACAAATTTTGTGCGCAAATATAAAAAATAGAAAGACTAGAAAAATGATGATATTTCAACTTCGGGAAAACATAAAGCAAGAAAAATGCGACGAAGTGTCTTCGGCGCCGTCCAGTTTTCTGTACAACGTATAATACTGTATGAAGCTCTCAGCCGGGGCCCATTAAACTTTCAGCCACGGTTCGGTGGTGGTCTTTGTTGCTGGCACCTATAGCGGTGCCAGACGCAGGATAAGGACTAACTTTAACCTTAAATAAAATAAAAACTACCAAGGCTAGAATGCTGCAATTTGATCATTTTGATGATTGGAGGGTGGATGATCAATAGACCAATTTGCAGCCCTCTAGCCTCAGTGGGTTTTCAGATATGAGGGCGGACAGACAAATAGCCATCTCAGTAGGTTTCTTTCGAGGAAAACTAAAAAGACAAAGAAATGAAAATGACCTGGATGGGATGATGGGACAAAAAAGCTTCTGAAAAATCCAGAATTAGAGTAGGAATGTGAAACCCAGTACAGTACACACGACAACTTCTTGTTACCTAACCATGGAAAACAGGTTTGGTGTGTACAAATCTGTATTGTAGCGAAGGTGGACATGTTGCAGGTATTTGATAAGAGAGAGACTTGAAAGCATGTTTCCTCTTTCTTTCGGTGTTTGTGTGTATGTGTGTGTGTGCTCATTCTCAGATCATCTCTTACACGTTCAAGCTCTGGAACTTCACTTCCTTTCATATTATTCTCTGAGTCCTTTGATATCTTTTTATGTCCTTCTGTTTCCATACCGATTAAATGGTATGTTCGTTTTCCTCGCATGTCGCCCTTTCTATACACACACACACACACACACACACACACACACACATATATATATATATATATATATATATATATAAATACGTAATATATATATATATATATATAAATACGTATATATATATATATATATATATATATATATATATATATATATAAAACATATATATGTGTATATATATATACATACATATATATATATAGTATATATATTATATATATATATATATATATATATATATATATATATATATATCTAAGGAAGGCGATTGTAATAATAGTTAAGTTTAGGCTGGCTATAAGCGAACACGGCCCTTTGATCTACTGTGGAAAAATGTCTGGTCTGGACCTCTGGATCAAGACCAGTGGTCGCAGAAATTATGTCTTTTACCAGTCTTGTATGATCTCTAACTGTGGAGAGAGAGAGAGAGAGAGAGAGAGAGAGAGAGAGAGAGAGAGAGAGAGAGAGAGAGAGAGAGAGAGAGAGAATATGGATGTGGCGTGTACCCTCCTAGTAAGTGCTTATTGGAATTTCAGATGAATATGACACATAACCGCTAAAAATAAAACCCGATAAGATACAACGATAAGCAATATTGTGATATAAAGAATACAGCACTGCAATAAAACGTGATTACCTAACAAAGCTGAATTCATTGTTTGAAAGAGAAAGCTCAAAGAAAACGAAGAATCATAGAAAATGGGAAGAGATAAAGTTGGCAAGAACAGTTAACAACACCCACATTTGTACCCGTTATCTCTCTCTCTCTCTCTCTCTCTCTCTCTCTTTCTCTCTCTCTCTCTCTCTCATCAAACAAGCAACAGCAGCAATACAGTAAAATAATAAGGTAAAGGGATATTCAAGGGTATGACGTTTCTTAAGTATATTCACTGTATTCTATAGGAGGTTATACGACGAAAGGCTAAGATACATACTATTTCTCTCTCTCTCTCTCTCTTCCAATAGGACACATCAATATAGAATAAATAAATAAGTATTGAAGGACATAGTTTTTCTTAGATATAATTACTAATTTATGTTGTAGTAGGGTATTCAAAAGGGGGTCTGCTACAAACTATCCTAAATCTCTCTCTCTCTCTGTCAAGTTTTACTTTATGCCCGTCACGGGGCCATCACTTATCATGTATGCTCTATTTTGCAATTTCCTACTTCCCATGTAACAAAAATAATAGTAATAGCAGCATCAGTAATATGAATGGTAATAATAAGTACAGTCATAATAATAGTATAATGATAATAATGCCAATAAACATCGTATCACTTTCATCAAAATGTAAAATTTGACTTTTACTTCTCGTGACATCTGTCTATGAATCCCGTCACGAGTTTCATCTTTCTCGCCGTCATAAGGATGTCAGCAATGCATTGATACATGATTTCCCCTTTCTTACCTTCGTCGGTAGTAAACTGTCAACCATAATTTTTTATTTTCCAGTTATCAAGTCGCAATTCTTTTCCTCGTTTTGCATTTTTATATTTTTTCCTTTTGGCTTCGATACATATGTATTTCTTTCCTACTTTATTTATTTTCTATACTGTCTTACTCTCTCTTTTTTGTCAATATCCGCTCATTCTTCTTTTATCCTTTTCCCTTTAACTCTAATTAATTTTTTCTGCTTCCGTCCCTACTTTCCTCTGTTCACTGTCATTTTCTTGTTGCATTATTCTTTTTTCTATCTTCGAGAAAATTTCCTATTTCCAGCGTTTTCCTATTTTTTACTTACTTACTTATCTTTGACCTTCCCTTTTATATTTTTTTCTTGGTAGCATTTTTCTACCCCATCTTAGTGTAATCTTTCGTATTGCATTGCAACCTTCTTTTGGCCTCGTCCTTTCTTATAGAAAATGTTCTTTTCGATACATAATATTTTTAATGATATTTTTCAAATCCCGTCCCTTCTTGTGATATATATAATTTTTCCAATATATTTCTATATTTCTCTCTTTTCTTCTAATTTTGATTTATTTTTTACAAAATGTGTCCCCTTCCCCTTTTCGTGTTTTTGAATTTTCATCATTATTTTCCTTTCTTTCGATCATTTTTCCATGACTCCATTTTCTCATCTTGCTGTTGTTTTCTATTACCCTACACCCTTTTCTTTATCTCTCTTCCTTCTCTCGTGTATATATTTCCCAGTTCTCCCTCCCACAGCTAGCTTTTTGCACCTGACAAGTGCATCTAAGCTTTAAACCTGTTCTTCGAGGCGTCTCATATAATCCTTTTTCGTTCTCTCTCTCTCTCTCTCTCGTTTTATTCATCGCAAAGGAGCAACGAACTCAAATAGAGTGACGTAATCCGAAAAAAGGAAAAAAAAAACTTGGTAGGCAAACAGGCATGTTTTTCCAAATCGTCCCTCAACTAATCGCTATTTCAAACGAATTGGAAAGAATTCATCTCTTTAGTCGTTTTCTTCGCCTCTGCACATCTTCGAGTTTAATTTAATCTGTTGATGTAAGGGTCATCCGACACAGAAAAATCGTTAGTTGTAATTTACCCGTTGCTCTAATGTGCTTTAGACACACGATATCTAAGAACTGTATCTAATCAGCCGGTGTATTTGACCTGTGCCTTTGTGTCTTTGACAAAGGAGATATTTTAACTGCCGTCTATGGCGGGCGTAACTGACATACAAAAATGTCAAATAGTTATTTTTCTATGTTCTTTTGATATCCCTTTGAAATATTAAATCTAAGAATACGCCTTTTCGTTAGTTTTACACTGACTGTCTCGGTGTTTTAAACTCCACTCTGAATCTTTTTTTGAAAATGGATTTGAGGCAAAATGATGGACAGCAAAAAAAAAAAAGGTTTTTGAGATAAATTTAGCAGGAATATCCTAAAATTTCAAGGATATGTCGCTCGGAAGTGCATATAAGGCTTTCTTTAAACTGCAGTTGTTTTTGTACGGTACTCTGACGTGATTATGATATATTAAATCTAAATTGAGGCTGCTCTGCGATTTCTTTTAACGGATCTGTCATTAGTGCGCTTCGAGTAACTCTTCTTTGAAACTTGGAGAACTGCACTTAATACAATCCTGGAATTATTAATCTTTAACAAGATAAATTTAACGAAAAAAAAGGAGAAAACTATGCACTTCGATTAATCTGTTGATTTTAAGTTTATATGAGACAAATTTGTCAAAAGCCACTGCTGTGTCGGTTAGCGATACACTGACAAAGAGAATCTTAAATTGCAATTAACCATTTGATGAGAGATCGTTTTCATAAACGGAATCTTTGAATAGCAAAGATTCTCTAGTGCTCGAATGCATTTGACCCATAATATTGGAATTACTTCATAAGTTGAAGATACATTGGCCAGAGCATTCTGACTGCTACTGCCGTTTGAGAACGAGTATGACAAACTATTAAATGGTTTCAAATCTCTTGATCTAAGCTGCAAATGGACCATAACATCTTTAAAGCACTCAGCATCTTTTTAATCTGGTTTGATGTGAATCTTGACTTAAAATCAGCATCTTTACTACTCTTGTCATTTGAGGTATATTTCTCACCTAAATGAAACTTGGGGAATATGTCTATAGTCTTGGGGAAGAATACTTTTTCTAGATGGAAAGCCACTCCCTTTATCCCAATTTTTCAATAAGGTCGGAAGTAAATGATATTCTTTTAATAATTGTGAACGGGTGCCAGCGCAGCGTAGCGTGTGTCATCAAGCTTGTAATAATAATAATAATTGCTATCATATTTTATATATCTATTTATCTATTTATTTATTTGATATATTTATTCATTTACTTATTTATACCACCAAATTATTGAAGGAAACAGAAACATTTGAGGCGAAACGAATTCTAAGCTAAACATGTCAAGAAACTTAGAGGATATTGTACACCAGATGACACTGTAAATCTTCTTTTCCTTGGCAATTACCAATTAACAAACACATGCGATTAGATTCAACAGCGGGAGGACGCCCTCAGATAACATGGGCGTAACTGAAATTTCATTTCTGCTTGGAATTTCCGTGCGCCGTGCTTGCTGGGGCGGGTAGGTGGGGGGAGAGGTTGCTATGGGGGAGGGGTTGCTATGGTCGCCTGGTCAACTGACAGGGAATAGTTTACTATTTGGTTTCTTGAGGAAAAGAAACCTTAAAATCATGAAATATAGTCACTGAAATATTAAACTTTTAACAAATTTTATAGATTAAAAGGCAAAAATTATCGTTTGGTAAGTACTTGTATGAAAAATTCATCTTTTGATAAATGTTAGAGAACGTGGGTAATTTACCCTCTGCCAAATATTTGTGAGCGTGAAAAGTGGTCTTTCGTCTACATTAACGAATACGAAAAAAACAAACAAATATATATATATATATATATATATCATTCGAGCTACAAATGCCCTTTCATATATAATTCGCTCTACCTCGGAATTGATATATTTTCATATATGTACCGAGGGGGAATTTTTAGCTGATAATAATTTCGTCCCCCCATGGGATCGAACCACCGTCAAGTTGGACGGGGAACGAAATCAGGAACGGACAGTGACGCTACCGAATCTGCTATCAGAGAATATAATAGTTTATATCGATTCTGACCATTACAAATCACCGCCGATCTCGGTGTATTCGTAATTAGAATCGATATGAAACCCCCTCCACCATGCTAGCCGATATATATATATATATATATATATATATATATATATATATATATATACATTATATATATATATATATATATATATATATATATATATATATATATATATATATATATATATATATATATATATATATATATATAATATATATATATATTATACTAAGGAGAATGTAATATTATCGGGGCTACTTGAAATCTGAAACTGACTGTAGAGAATATTTCACTCGCTGGATACGATTAAATTGATAGAAACTTCAAATTCAGACTAGAAATTCTAATCACGCGTCGGTTGACAAAACATAAAATGCTGAACTTTGTGAATAAAGGAGTTAATTGAAATGATAAAGTATAAAAGCTTTGAAGCTTATCAAGAGTGAAAGTCAAGAAAACCATCTAGTCTAATAGTGTGCCGATGTCAGGTATAAAACTAATTTCATTAAGAAAGTTTTGAGAATGAAGTTATTTCGACATACAGGAAAGTTCTGCTTTTTCCTACTAGGTTTGCTTTATCTCTCCTGGGTTGGATGTTCTTTCGGCATCTGCAAGGATATCGGATATTCCAGTTGACAGACATTAAAGGATTGGAACAAGTGGGACATTAAAATTTACTTATGAAAAGTGCCGCACTCAAAGTGGTCATAAAACTAGCAAGCAATTTTGCCTCATTCTCTTTCTCAGCTTCTGTGCTTCATTTTCTCTCTCTCACTTGTTTTTTCCTATTTAAGCCATCCCAAACTTGACGCTTTTGATTCAATGCAAGAGTTGAGGTGAACATTTAGTGAGTTTCTCGGAAAAACCCAGATCTCGGAATAACCGAACATCAAAAATCGGCAGGGAACGCACATCTATAAATGAAAACAATTGAGATGGTTTTATGTCTGTCCGTCCGCCCTTAGATCTTAAAAACTACTGAGGCTAGAGGGCTGCAAATTGGTATTTGACCATCCACCCTCCAATCATCAAGCATACCAAATTGCAGCCCTCTAGTCTCAGTAGTTTTTATCTTATTCAAGGTTAAATTTAACTATGATCGTGCGTCATGCGCCACTGTTGGTGTCAGCAGCACAGACCACCACCGGGGCGTGGCTGAAGGTCTCATGGGCCGCGACTGAGAGTTTTATACGGTATTATATGCTGTACAGAAAACTCGATTGCACCGAAAAAAACTTCGGCGAATTTTCTACTTGTTTAATCATGTAAGTGGCACCAACCACAGCCTAATCTGAGATGCATCGTAGATAATTTATGGAAATCCGAGTCGAGTTGTCTGAAAGATCAAATACTTGAAGCTGCTCTGATTAACAGGACAGACAACGTGCATCTGTTACAAGAGTCAGGAAAACCAGATAAGACCGACCATATCTTTCAGAGTGCATTTTTATCTAAAGAGGATGAACACTCCTTACTCTCGTATATCAGGTTTTAGCTGGAACCTAATAAGTCGCAGATCCCTTAAGTGACCAGGATTAAGAAACACCTTGTTTAAAGAGTGCTTCTGTGTATCATTTCAACGTGATTATATATATGGTGCACATGCAACACACTTATATATTTATGCATACATACGCACACAGATATATGTATATTAGATATATATATATACATATACATATATATATATATATATATATATATATATATATATATATATATATATAGTATATATATACATACATGTATATAGATTATATATATGAATATATATATTTGTACATATTTGTATGTACGGATATAATGTGTACGTGAAAGGTGAATGTGTGCTAATAGCCCGGTGGACGTAAATATGTATATATTTAAAACGATGGTCCTTAATCTCCAGCCTCAGTGGCACCATCTAAAATACATTTGGCACTTTGATTGATATGATTTCACAAACACTTGCGAAAGCAGATAATACAAGCCTGGTACAAGGACATTCATTTTGTCCTAAGTTTTTATCACAACGTCCCTGTGAGATTAACCCAATATATCTGACTTTATTTTTGAAACTGGCGATAGTCTTGTACACTTACTCCTAAAAATATGACTTCCTTTTCCACAGATATGTCATAATGCACTGAATTTTAGTGATCGCTCAACATAACGGGTAGGGAACTGACCAGCTAATTAAATACTATGCTACACTATACTAGATGGCATATTTTGAGTATCCGACGAAATTATCGCTACTGAATGCGCTGCATTTCAAAAAGCTACTCTTGTTAATTCTTATTGCCATTGGCTCAGCCAGAAGTAATGGAAGCAAAGTCATTTCTGAAATATTAGTGACTGCAAGAAAATGTGTTTGAATATCTTTAGTGGGGTTTCCATAATTTATTTTCTATGTTTAACTAAATTGATTAGATTCAAGAGCAAAAGATCAGCATACTCTCAGAAGTTAGTTATCTCTCTCTAACTTAAACAACAACAACAACAATAATGAGAGTAATAATAATCTTTCTTCTTTACCTATAATAATAATAATAATGGACTCCAAAGGCAGGATGCAACCCGGAACACCACACTATAAATGCCACCCAAACGAATAGGATGACTATGATAAAAAAATATCATAATAATAGTGTAATAATGATAATAATTCATGATAGAAATATCAATAATCTATAACTAGTAAAGAGACTTGAGCAAGTTTTCGAGAGATCTCGTTGTATGTATATTTTTAAATGTATATTTACACTTGCACCAGTGTGGATTTTTTCATCAGAAATAATATAAATGATATTAAAAATAATAAGATTTTGGAAAATTTTACTGTTAGTCAAATTCTGGATGAAAATGTGTTCAGGTAGTTTGTTCGTCTGCGAAGAATTGGAGAAGCTAAAGTTGGGTGATGCTTATTGGAGAATGATATCTTAATAGTGTTTATTATGTATATATATACATATGTATTATATATTATATAAAATATATATATATATATATAATAATATATATATATATATATATATATATTAGCTTTAACTGCAGAGACTCGGCCTTTATACATATAATATATATATATATAATAATTATATTATATATATATATATATATATAAATATATATATTATATATTAATAATTATCTATATATAGTATATATATTATTTACATCAGACTCGCCTTTATACATATAGATATATATAATATATATAATTATATATATAGTATATATATATAGATATATAGATAATATTATATTATATATTAATATTACATATGCAGACGTACCTTTAATGAAGCCTCTGTATAGTTGTATAAATATGTGGGAGTTTTTTTCATTTCGTGGCCTCATTACATTTTTAATTAAATATAGGACAATATTTCAGAGCCAGGGATCTTTATAACCACCCATCCGAGATTATAAGGGTTAAAAAATATTTAAATAAAAAAATAATAAACAAAAAACAAGGAGGAAACTAAAGTGTCTTCTACAGGTACACATAGCCACGAGGTCAACTCAGGGTAGCAAGTAAGTAACCTTGAAATCTCTCTCTCTCTCTCTCTCTCTCTCTCTCTCAAAAGGTACTCGGTTCAAATGAAAAATATATTTTTTTCCCTCCGGGAATGGTGTGATCAGCTCTTTAATGTTCAAAGTGATACACCAATGCTCTTGATAAGAACTTCAGTCTAAAAGGAATGCAAATTCAAATAGCTTGAATCAGTTACCAGATCATACACAATTATACCTCGAAGTCTTAATTCTATTGCTCTGAAATCCGACGCCACCCACCGCACCAAAATGGAACGGATTTAAGGAAGAAAGGAAGCACATGCGAGTGGTTTGAAAGAATAGACGGTGGACGGATTAATTTCAAGACGAGCTCATTATCGGTAATTCCCTCGAAGGTCCGTCCGATCGCCCAATGGAAGTAGTGTTATCGAATGGAAGGAGGCTCTGTATTCACGCACTCCGCCAAGCACTCCGGTGGAATGCGACAAGTGCCGACGAGAGCGTAACGCTCCAGATCACAGCTTCATTTGTTTGCCTCTTTTGTCCTGCGACATCAGGGACGCAACCTCGCATTCACCGGATCAAATTGATTTACGAAATGCACGGAGAATCGTATATGGCCTTGATCGGCCATTGCGATCTAACGGTTATGAATCAAGGAATGATGATTACGCTCATTGAGTGGCCTACCGTGAAAGTCTGGTGCAGGTGTGAAGGCGACAGAGTGGCGCCGACCCCCTATCCGTCGGCCCTTTACAGGTGAACACGGAGTTTCAAAATGCTTCGTCAAAGTTATCGCCGATAACACGGCGTCATTCATCACATGCCATGACCACTTCCGCACTAATGGTGAATTACGATTAATATTTATGTCGGGTCATAGAACACAGCCTAGAAAGTTGGGAGATCAGTACCCAGAGTGAATATTCCTCGGATTGCTGCGAGACGGAAAATGAATAATCAAGGCCTAAAGTGAGCGAAAACAGGTGCAGTTGTGGGTGAACGCCATCAAAACAACAATGAAGGTCTGCTTTGGCCGAACTCACGAACACGTTTCCCGTATTGTTTCGTTTCCTTCAAATCAATTCAGTCTTGTAGAGCGGGAGAACGTTACCTATGGCTCACACAATATAATTATCTATATCGAATGAATGGTATCACAGCAATTTAAATTTCGATGCCGTAGGGAAAGAAATATTGAAAAAAAAAAAAAACTTTTTTTTTTCGTGTTCAAGGAGCGACCAAGTTACATCACGCGAGAGCAAGTCCTACAAGGATAACAAATTATTCCCTCGGCTGTTTTCCTTTTGTCATCGCACGAACTGCTACAATGGGGACCCCTTTACCACGAACCATTTCCATTAGAAATTATCAATCAAGTCATCTCGAGTCGCCAGAAACATCTGCTGTGCACCAAAACGGCAGTGAGAGACGAGCCCCTCGTATTGCAATTCCTTAACAACCAATAAAAGGTCGAACGGGGTGATTTTAATCGACGTAGCTCCGAGGCTTCGAATCTCTCGGCCAATGGGCCTAACCCGGCCATTAGCCGGATGGTCCATTAGTCGCCGATGATGAATGGGAGAGTCGACCTTAGCGGCTTCCCGACGAGCACCTGTTCTAACCTCCCGCGGATGGACCAGGAATGTGATGAAGGAATTCGAAGTCGTACCACTGGCTTTACATAAATACCTGCTGATTGTGATACTTATCCCGACTGGAACTGTTTTAAATAACCCTCGCCCGATGCATTAATGGCGTGTCGCGGATGACAGTTAAAATAACTAGTTCTCTCTCTCTCTCTCTCTCTCTCTCTCTCTCTCTCTCTTCGTTCCCATCATTAATTTAATGAGTTTAAAAAGAGCCTCTGAAAATCTTGTTTCGTGGTTCTCTTGCGTCTCTTACAATCGGAAGTGCTCTTTGATCTTAGACTAAGTAAGGTGCATCTGTAATAAGCCTTTCGAAACTTTGTTAAAATTTATTCATGTCTAATGTCATCTATAAATGCTGTTCTTTGCTGAAGACAGTCTTCTTTATCCTTTCTCTAAATATTTAGTTCAAAATGGTCCCTCCACTGGTACAAACCACTGACAAATTATTTCTAAATAATGATAAGAGACTGTTCGGCCAATGGTTGCATGCAACGAGTTCATAATGCATGCAGATTTTGATCGGCCATTCAAAAAAAGAAAAATAGTGGATTGTTTAGTCATGGAACCGACAGAAGAGGAGAAGGGACAGTTGCTCTCTTCCAGTTCGACAAAAATAAAATTCTTACTGCTTAGACTCATCATAGGCTTACCATACATATAAATACTTTAATGCAAAAGGTTACTTCCCATTCTATATATATAATATATATATATATATATATATATATATATATATATTCGTTATATTTATTTATAGTGATAATCGTTTACATATATGTATATATACATGAAATTATTAACATACACACACACACACACACACACACACACACACATATATATATATATATATATATATATATATATATATATATATATATACATGAGTCTGATCGGATATATGTTAACCGAAGGGGAGTTTTTTAGTTGACAATAATTTCGTCGGCTCCCGGGCGCGAACCTAGGAACCAAGAAATCAGGACGTACAGTGAAGCGCCTTTAACCACCAGTATTCCATCCTACCATTATCAGTTATATTCATCCCCAAGCACTTATAAATCAACCAATGGCTTTCTTACACCATCCATATTAACAATATTCTTTGCTTCACTATCCTTGTTTCCATTCTTCACAATAACCATACACTCACATTTGTTCATGAATTTCTGTCCTTGAAGACACTTTCATATCTTTTAATAGATTCTGCAACTTCTCTTCACTATCCCCACACAGCACAGCATCATCGGCAAACATCAACCGTTCTGTTTATCAAATCAAGACTTTTCTTATCCTATAACTTTGCGCTAACATCTAATGTCTTTTTTTCTGACGCCCCACACAACTCAATCCATAAAGATAATGAACACCCATGGAAAAATTTTTATATTCACGTTCAGTCTTTTTCAATAGATTCTGCAGTTTCTCTTAACTGTACCCTGCCATCACTATTCACCTGCAAACACGATTCATTAGGTGCTACTTCCATAGGTGTACGAGCCTGGGGGCTGTTTGGGCAAAAAAAAATTTTTCGGGCAGAGTAGGCAATGTAGAAGGGATATTTAATAGGCAGATCGAGAGCTGCAGGCTTTATGTAATACTGGTAAATGTGTGTGAAATTTAGCAGTTCATTTTCATTTTTACATTGTGTGTGGAATAAATGTGCAGTGTTTTCATGAAGCGTGGTTTCTTCCTTCATACTCACACACATATGTATATATATATATATAATATATATATATATATATATATATATTATATTTTATATGTATAAATATTAATATTATAATTATATATATTATTATCATATACTATATATATATATATATATATAGATACTATTATATATATATATATATATATATATATTATATATATATATTATATATATTATATATACGAATATATGAGCTTGGATTTACAGGCAAAATATATTTTGGGCAGAGCGGGAGTTCAGGCTCCCCCAAGATGAAAAGGGTCCCGTACGCCTATGGCTACTTGAGCTTGTTATCTACGTCACCTCCGAGGGTGAGCAGGCCTATGTTCCCCGAGGCCTATGTTCCCCAGGTCCTATGTTCCCGGGAATTATGTTCCCCCAGAAGTTCCCCGGGTCCTATGGGGCCTGTTTTAGGGTTGTATAGATGCATGGTACTTTCATCTGACCATTGACTAATGTACCTGCAAGTGCCCTATTTCATGTTCTACCAGTGATTATTCCTTAAGTAACTATGGAACAAAACTTTGCAGTGATGTAAAAATTGTGACATTTATTGAATAATCTTTTAAGAGAAATGTTTCATTGCAGTGAAATATAAACTTTCAAAAGAACTTTGGAAATATCATCTGTTTTATTGTATAACAACAGTATCCACGAAAATGCAGAAAATATAACTAGAAGTCTTACAACAATGGCTTTCAATAAGTTGGTTACTGTCAGATTCTGTGATCAAGTCTTGGTCTCTTACAAGGTCACTAATGGAAATCTTCAGAGAATCTTACAACACTATCTTTCAAAAGCTTATACTAATAAGAATCTTCAGGGAAGTAAGTCTCACAATACTGTTTCAAAGGCTTACATCATAAGAATCTGTGGCTATTAATTCCAAAAATTATGGCTTACGATATATGTAATTATTAATTTTCAGTTCATATACCCTTTACAATTCGAATCTAAAACAGGCCACATCGGACCCGGGCAACATAGGCCCCGGGAAACATAGTACCTGGGGAACATAGGTCCCGGGAAACATAGGACCTGGTAAACATATGACTCGGGAAACAAAGGACCTGGGTAACATAGGACTGCTCCCCCTCCGAAGTGCTAGTACTAAACATGGAGGAAGCTCAATGGGACGCCGTGTTTAGTCCTAGTCCCTCGGGGATCAAATATATTATATACACCCATTTTTATATTGTGTGGCCGACAAATTATATTAATAAATGATATCTTTAATCCCAGACGGGCAAGTACTAAACATGGCATCACATTGAGCTTGTGACATGTTTAGTGCTCGCACCTTGGTGGTGACGTGGAGATAACAAGCCAAAAGAGCAACAACCATTCCATACCCTGACACCTACATCAAACGGTCATTTCTCTGACTTCTCACATCACTCAATACACAAAAATATTATTGAACAGCCCCGGAGACACAAAGTACAATATTGTCACTGGCGGACTTTTCCAGCAAACAAGTTATTCTTCCTTATATTCTAATGCGTGATTCGCTTTCATTCCCAAAAGTTCTAATCACTCTTGATACCTTATCTTCTACAATATATGTCATTCATTCTCAACGTCCCCCCCCTCTCTCTCTCCCTGTTCAACTCTGGAATGTTCAGTCAACAAAAGTAAGCACCGTCGCTGATTTTTATTGTTCACGGCTCTAGTTTTCTGGTCTGTGGATCGCTTACGCCATGGTTCCAGGATTCTGCTGGGTCCAAGAATAATGGCATGGCCTAGCAACCTTATTCCTAAAAGCTTTTCTGATAGACCTGAAGGTTGAACTCACTCTTGTGGCGTTACCCTCTCTATGAGAATGAATATACATACATACATACATCATACATACATACATACATACATATATATATCTATAATATATATATATATATATATATATATATATATATGCAATTGTAATAGCCACAATGCCCTCTTAACTTCTTGAATTCTTTGCTCTTTTCGGATACGCTTGTCACTACAAAGCCTGAAGACCCAAGTTCAAAGAAATTTGAAGAAGAAATTGTGACAAGCATATCCGAAAAAAGCAGTGAATTCAAGAAATTAAGAGGGCATTGTGGCTATTACAATTGCATGTGTATTTGGTAAAAAGTGACTGTAGTAGATCTACGCACTACACACACACACACACACACACACACACATATATATATATATATATATATATATATATATGTGTGTGTGTGTGTGTGCGTGTGTGTGTGGAAACGTCCAAAAAGGCTCCATTAGCGATAAAAAAAAACCAAGAATACAGACGAAACCACCTCCATCTCACAAGACGAGCCCGACCGAATCCGCCTCAATAACTCGTGGAGAATATTGCCCTCTAATGACAAGGGAGCCCGCCAAATGCGATCATTTGACCTCATCTATCCGCTGACAGACAAATGAAAGGTCATCATGACCATATGCCAAAAAAAGGGGGGGGAGTTAAAGTCGATGAATAGGGAATGGTCATTACGCCACGCCTTCGAGATTCCAAGGTTGCTCTTACGCCTCTCATTATTATCTTCGGTGGGATCTTTAAGATTGGAGTTTCTTTTATAATTTTTTTTGTTTTTTTTTTTTTTTCTTTTTGCTTGTGCTCTCTAAATGCATCTGAGAGTGAGTGTTTACGATGTTTATGAGCTCTATACATTTATACTAGGAGGTACGGTGAACTCGCTATTAAACGATATTTGTTGTTTTATATTTGTGGTTTTAAAAGGTTATGCGGTAAGATATATAATATATATATATAATATTATATATATATATATATATATATATATATATATATATATGTGTGTGTGTGTTGTGTGTATGTGCGTGTGTGTGTGTGTAAATATATTCAATTAAGACCGCCGGAATTTTTCTAACATTTAAAAAAACCTTAATACTTTTTTCTTAGATAGAAATGATGAAAAATACAAATAACAACTCAATCTTTCAGCTTTTTAATATCAATACAAAGTTCAATCGCGAATGATTCTCATTAGACGGGGATTCTCATCACGGAGATTCTAAGGATGAATTTTAGCCTTCCACGTGATCCTTCATGTCAGTCAGGACATCAAAATATCAAATACTCGTACAGAGAGTTAAGCATGTAGTCTCATACAATTCAGAAGAATTAACAGCCCATGAGAGAACATATATCTAATGTCATTGTAACGTGTTTGAAATTTAAATGGAGTCCTGAATTGATGCGAGTGAGACAGAACAAGACAGAATAAACCCAGTCACACCAGCCATAATTGAGCGGGGATTGGCTAATAAATCAGAGGGGAAGAAAGGTGGGAGTACATATTTCAACTTGCAATGACCGATAGTTTAAGGACTCTCCCAGCTGATTTTATTTACTCGTTAATTTCAGCTGTATTTATTAAATTTCTTAAGTATTTATTTACATACTTCCTTTGGAGGATTTTGCCCCTAATCTTAGCCACATGATTAACAACAAAACCAATACCATTACCGTTACTTTTAACAAGTGTACGCTGAGTAATATGCAAATGGCTTTCCTTTATTTTTTGCCGTCCTTATATATACTGAATAATTGTGGGTGGTGAGGACGTCGGGCTTAGGATACTAGGACGCGAACTTACTGAATCCATCCCTAATTGCATTGTGTAATTGTGTAGTTATGATCATTTATGAAACTTGTCGCGTGAGTTTGTATCTTTTGGTTTATTACATGTATCCCGTTAGAATTTTTCTTTAAATATTTGAAACACCACACACACAAACATGCACACACACGAGCCAACACACACACATACACACACACACACATAAATATGGACATAACCTGGGTTCAAAGATCAAACTTGCGCACTGATAAAACAGCAAAATTCCTGCTGTTACTGCTGAAACAGCCACTAAGCTTTATAGATAGTCTTAATCATTATTTATTTACTGCAGTAGATGAAACCTACTCACATGGAACAAACACACAGGTGTCATTGACTGGAAATTCAAAATTCCATGAAATGTTGGTTTTAAACTACCACTTCAGACCCAACACTGAGGCAGTAACTAATTATGATACAAAGCCAGTAATTTTTTTTCACCGGTGGAAACGCGAAACCAGCGACATCTCGGTGGCATACCACGACACTTGCCACTATACCAGCGGACCAATACCAGATCACAAACTGTTTGCAGTAACGCTTTGTGAAAAAGGTACTGTTGCTACATCGCGGTTTGGATTATTTTATTTTTGCCTAAAACACCGTGACGTAGCGATCTGAACACGTACAAGACATGTCCTCTTTCTGTTCAGAGAGTCACAGTCCTTTCAGCTCAGTGGAATCAAAGATGCCTCAAAATCACTACTAAATTACGAATCCAACACTCATGAAATAATTGTTTAGGTTATGGTAAGCAGTATTTATATTTGTCACAGAATTGCATGAGATTTACAAATGATTAATTATTATACTCCATTTGGTATTCTATTATGATGAGTTTAATCGGGCAGTTAATGTCTCGAATTTTATTTACAAAATAAGTGAAAAAAGATATTGATTGAACTTGTATATTGATTCCTTTCAGAATACTAATTCTGGATCTTTCCTAGATAGTGACTCCATGCAAAATTCAGGGCTCGTTATCTAGGACTAATGTATCCTTTTTTAATGTTTTTACGGCCATCCCCAACGGGCTTTTACTAAACACGCCACAAAGGTGTATATATACAGTGTTAAAACCCTTTTTGGTCACTATCTAGGAAAGATCCCTGATTCTCTCTCAAAGGCCTCTGTCGAAGATACAGTCAGCGTTCATTGGTTGCAAAAGGAAGTTTTTATTTGAGAGCTAATTATGAGCATTGGTTGGTAACAGTAAGGAGCCTCTGCCACCAAAAAATTAACTCAAGTTAAAGAGATATCCTCACCGTACTAATAACAGAAGTGAAGAGAAAAGTCGTCTGCATATTCACTAAGATTGACGAACTACTTTTGATCTTCTGGAAGCAGCACGCCTGAATACTGGACATCGATAACGAAAGTTATAGAATATGAACATATGTTTACTAGACCGCTGGTATAGTGATTAGAGTCGTAGCATACCACGAAAGTGTCGCGGGTTCGCGTCTCCCCCACGGCAATGAAAAATCACTGGATCTGTGTCATGATCAGTTACTTCTGCGGTGTGGAGGTTGCGGTGGCAGATTGAAAACCAACATTCTTTAGAAGCTTGAATTTCAAGTCAATGGCCCCTGTATGTGCTTGTTCCATGTGAATAGGCTTCATCTACTGAAATAACAATAATGATATAAGAGAGCATTATGCAACAGGGGTGTGGACAATGTCAGAAGAGAAAAATTATGAAAAACATAAGTAATATGTCCGATTTTATCAGAACTACTGAACTTCCGATGATAGGTTAATCTAACTGACATGTAGACTGAGCCAGAAGATTAAAAATTTATCTAAAATTACCAAGCCCTCTTATAACTGAGAGAGGTGAACAAATGGTAGATCATGGGCGATAGTGGCAAAAAATCTCCAAACAAAGTAACGCAATATCTTGTTTAACTGTGGACAGGAGTGAAGATTGATCTTGGAAATCTATATCGTTTTCAGAGCGAAGGTTTAAGAAATCGAATCAGGACGTTAGATATATGCTTATGGTAATGACCGAAGAAAACAAAGTGAAATGGCCCGGGGGCTTATGATTTCGTCAGTGAAGGAAGGACCAGACACTATGAAGCTACAGTATTTTTGAGAGCCCTCAAAGAACCAGACTTACAGATTCTTTGTTGCTGGCTGAAATGTCTTTTTCTCTAGAGGGATCTAGAAAATGTTTCAAAGGCAGATTGACCTGGGTATGAAGAAGAAGGGATTGAAAACAAACAATGCCCAAAATTGGGAGGGTTTGTGAGGATATCGCAAGGACACACAGGAGTTATCTTTGTAAACTCTATGTACACGCCTTTTGCAGAAAACCTTAAGAGGATGATCAAGAAGAATTTGGAGGACAAGTAACATGCATTTTGTGCCTCCAAAAAAGCCGAATTGACACTGAGCGCCCGGCCGCCTTGTCAGAGTTACAAAAACAACCTGAAGATTTGCTGTTGCTATCCCATTCAAATTTACCTAGTACTGAGGAGGGTGGTAAGAGTCCCTGATATTGACAGAGGCAGACTTGCCTCAAGAACGTGTTGGCTGTACCTAATCAACAGGGACTCTACCCGCTTAGTACGAAGGAGATCTTTTTACCAAGGCTGAGACAGGGGGACCTAGTGAGCATTATCACTTCCCACCTAAACAGAGATTTATACAGTGCCACTGCAAATGGCACTGTCGTCAGAAAGTGAAAATGCTAATGTTGTGGTGGTAAGTTTCATTTCAGTAGTGCCTGTCAAAGCAAATATTTCTTGGCAAATAGTATATGTTGGGGTAATCTAACTTTACGAAGAATTAACCCTGAATGACTATTACTGATATCTTATTACTGCTGAACTGCAAATACACTGCTTAAAAGATAATTTTCATATTACCATATAATTTTTAATGTTGTATTGAAATAATTTTTAATGCTGTATTGCAATATGGAAGTAAAATAAATTGTGTTAAGAGTAATATATCTGCAATTTTCTTTGTCTACAGAAAAAAAATC
>NC_061100.1:37901419-37923919 GCF_015104395.2 Macrobrachium nipponense
TACCAAATTACAGCCCTCCAAACTCAGTAGTTTTTATTTTCTTAAGGTTAAATTTGGCCGTTGATCGTACGTCTAGCACCCAGCGGTGGCTGAAAGTTTCTTGGGCAGCAGCTGAGAGTTTCAAGGGCCGGGGATGAAGTTTCATGGGCCTTGGCTGAAAGTTTTATCGGGCCCGGCTGAGTTTCATGAGCTGTGGATGGGTTTTATATAGCATCATACGCTGTACAGATAACTCGATTGTACCGAAGAAACTTTCTAATTTTCTTACAATGTTTTTAACTTTCCCATTTACATCCTTAACAATTTTTTTTCTCTCTTGATAATTTTGAAGTGTTTTAGGATTCGAGTCTCAGTGATTTTGATGTTTCATCCTTATTTTTACAATAATTTTCTTTCTATTTTCGTGTGGTCTCAGTTTCGATTTTCATATCCTGGAAATTTTATTTATTAGTGTTTTTTTCTTTTTTTCATTCCTTATAACATGATTAACGCTGTCTGTGTTCCCTTAATCATTTAATAAGTGGAATCGTCATTTACTTCTTTGAAAGGTAGTGTCATAAGGACAGACGCGAGGAACGAGTATACAAGCTTCATATATTAAGACGATAAAGAGTAAACAAAAAGGCCGCTCCTATCCCACCGTCCCCGCCCCCCAAAATGTGAGATGGCCCGAACTTGAAATATATCCTCCCCAACCACCACAAAAAGAAAGAAAAAAAAAGATATGAGAGATGGCCCGAGCGCGGGATATTTCCTTCCCACCCCCTTCCCCTTGGGGGGGGAAAAAAAAAAAAAAAAAAAAAAAAAAAAAAAAAAAAAAAACAAAAAAAAAAACAAGGACATGAGAGATGGCCCTAACGTGAGATATTTTCTCCCCACCCACCACTAAAAAGAAAAAAAAAAAAAAAAAAAAAAGACGAGAGATGGCGCGAACGTGGGATGTTTCACCTCCCCCCCGGCCGGCCGGCCGCCCCCCCTACAAAAAAAAAAAAAAAAAAAATGTGAGATAGCCCGAGCATGGGATATTTCCTCACACCCCACCACACACTCACACACACACACACACACACAAAGACATGAGCGATGCTCCGAACGGGGGATATTTTGTAAACGTAATAAATCGGAAAGTAAATGGAAAACCAAATAAAAGAAAACATTTAAAAGATAGCAGATTAGAAAAAAAGTCATACTTGAAGAAAGGCAAAAAAAAAAAAAAAAAAAAACAGAAATAGACTCGGAAAGTCGAAAGCAGTTACACTCGGAAAACGCTAAAAAGAAAAAAGAAAAGAAAAAAGAAGAAGAAGAAGAAGAAGAAGAAGAAGAAGAAAAAATATGTATATATTTATTACATGTAATATATATATATATATATATATATATATATATATATATATATATATATGTAAAAGTTACAAGAGTAATAAAGAATTAAACAACAGAGCAAATGATGAAAAAATAGATAAAACAAAGAACTCGACGAGAAAATATATGGACTAAGAAAGCGACAGAACAGAGTACCGCTTCTAAAGAGCAAACAATCAGAATAGATCAATGGAGAAATAACCTGAAACAAATATGAACTCAGAAGACGATGGAACATGAATATATAGGAACAGCAAAAACATCAAATAACTCATCAAACTATATAAGACCAAAGGTGAGACGATAAAGAAATTAGAAGGAGGACGACAAAAAAAGCGACGACAAGAAACGGGAACTAAATAAGTTTACGAAAACGAAGTAGTTCAAGCATTCGTGGGGAGGGCCTCTAACCTCCAATCAGGGACCTTGAGATTTATGATGTTCAAACAATGGTAACTGTACGAACAAGGCGTGATACGATCTCCAGCTTACTCAGGACGCGTGCAAGATTTTCCCCTCATGTATAAGTTGTAAACATTATATCCCTAACTTAACGTGAAGTGGTCTTCGTAATAAATACACATAGTACTACTTATATTAACAACAAAGATCAAATGAAAAGGACATAAATTAAACACGTTCATATACTCTAAGTTATAACTGGAAACACAAAATAATCGAACAGAAACATAGCCTGTAAATTCAGTTCACCAAATAAATCAAAACATGCTAAAATCTAAGGTCAAATACAGCCTTGTTTCACCAACGAAAATTAAAGTAAATTCACTGTATTTTTTTAGAAATAATTTTTCTGCTCTATCTAACATGCAGATTATTTATTTTAAAAATTTTCGTTCTAATGATAAATCACACATATCCAACAAGAAGAAGAACAACAACAACACCAAAGTAGTTTGTAAGCTTACTCCTGGAGTAAGCAAAAATATGCAGTAATTTTATCAGCAACTGCTGCGGTTGTGCTTGTGTTTGCTTGTTTATGAGTATTTATTTTTATTTTTCTTATTTTCCGGATATATGGCTTTAGGCCTTACTTACGAGGAGCATTATCCTTTAGACTTGAATTGTAATTAGCAATATACTAAATAATTAAGAGTTTCATAGTATAAACTTTTAATGTTTTTTTTTATACAAATAAAACATGTAGTTATAAGCTGAAAGTTCAAAATCTTAATGAGTAATGTTATGAGCCTTTTTATTGTTGTAACCAGAAAAAAAACACTTCTTTTTAGTAATCAGTTGTGTGGTTTTAGTTAAGCTTTGATGAAAAAGTCCAAGTTTTGTTCATCTTAAGTATCAGTGGTTTTTTTTTATTTACCTCTGAGCAAAAAGTCAATTTCATAGTGTCACTGAAAAGATAAACACAGAAATAAATTGAAATCCACAGATGCTACCCCGGCGTACTAAGGCATATCTCAATGAAAGTTTTTATAAACAGACCGAATCTACGGCGAGGAAATTTTTTTCGCTATTCTATTTGAACAAAATAATATGCCTTCCGGGTATGACTTACTTTAGTTGTATAATTTACGACAATTCCAAAATGTCGGTAGTATGAGAGAGGGTCTAGACAGCAGTGGCGAGAACGGTTGGCCCGGGTTGGAACACAGCATTTCTACGTGTAGAGTTTATCATCTTAAGCTATCACTGTAACGTACAATAATATATGGATGCGCACCGTACAGTCTTCATAGTTCACTTGAATGAAGCAAAAATCATAATCAGTAGTTACTTGGAAGAAATACAACACCGAATGATAAACCTTGGAGTGAAACGACCTGGTAAGAGATGAAAAGATTAATTTCTGAAATCTTAAAAAATATTCTAACGCTTTAAATAAAAGAGATGAAAATACTTGTGATTAGAAATGATCCGTGGAGGGAAGGCCGCTAACCTTACCAGGACTTGAGCTAACTTTAATAGAATTTGATCTTCCATTTTGTTCAGGGATTTCATTAGCTTCTGTTTATTTCTGGCGATTTACTTGATTCGCGATAAAACACAATGTATGGACACCGCCATTCAAAAGGCAAGAAATATAATTTTGCATCATGTGCAATTATAAGAAGAGGTATATTAGCGTTCCAAAATTCCTCAGCTCATTTTCCCTAGGTAAACCTTTAAGTGATAAACAACTAAGGAAAAGATACAGAAACTGTGTAACTGAAAATACACCAGTTAATTATCAAAATACCTGAAAACGTTACTATAACAAATACTGTTACCATTAGGAGTTGTAAATGATAAAGCATGATTACAGCCAAAAGTTTATTGATTATAACTTTCTTCCATCTTGTTCGTAAAATAGTGTTCGGCAAAATGGTTAAAATCTCGCTAAAGTAAATATTTTCGCTCGTTTAGTAGAATCAGCATTAACTTTCAATTATTTTCAATGTTTAGATAGTTTCCGAAATTAACTTAATCACGAGCATAAAGTATTGTATGTATATATTCCCCCTAAATTGATATCTAAAGTATTTCAGAGGCATTCGAATACCGCATTTTCCAAAGGAATCAGATGCATTTAGAATATTTGCAAATAAAAGGATAGCGGTTGGTTGGCATTGATCTGGCCATATGCCAGTGCAGAGCTTGCCCCAGAGCAATGAGTAGAAAAAAATAACAGGCCTGGTGTCGACCCAGGGCTATACCAACCAACATGAATGAACATGGGGAAAAAATAATGGCTTCCCAATGCATATAAATGTAAGCGCTCTCATTCATCACAAACTTTCAAAGGAAAAATTTTGGATTAAATGTGTCGAAGAGTGAAAAACATAAGTAAATCCATTTAAATATCCAAACATCAAATGAATGAATTTACTTGGAGGGAAATTTCTCTGAGTATAATCTGGAAAATGAACGATTTCTTAATATTTTCAGCTGAGCTCCCCCCTCAGCGGAAGCTACTTCTTGCGTGTACCTTTTAGCAGAACGGCAGTAAGTTTAATGCCTCAATTTACAACCAATGACAGGACGAGAAACGAATTTTTTCACTCGCCTCAGTTCGACACAGAGGTTGTTAAGAGCAAATCCAACTAGACACAGCGTCTTTGTTCCCATAAGTCAGCTGGCAAAGTGCGTTTCCATTATCAAGCCTTCGACCCGGAAACAGACAGTGAATAGATGGTTTTCGAAAAGGTCAGTAGAGTATCTGGACAGACAAATGATACCAGACAGAAAGTCTATGTTCGCATTAGTCAGCTGTTCAAACCCCTTTCCATAACGAAGCCTCTAATCCAGAAGCACATGTTCAACGCGGTATTTTTCAGAGCTACATATTGATATTCCAGCAACGCCCAGGCCAGAGGAGCTCCTCCTCCTCCTCCTCCTCCTCCTCCACCTTTTCTTTGCAAATGGCCCCAAGAATCAGAGACCATTGAGAGGGATTGTCAGTTGAATCATGGACTCGGGGTCAGAGGTGACAAGAACAGAGTTCAACTCGATGCACTGCGATCTGCATATCTCGCAGCTCCACCAGTAACTCCCTTCTTTAGCATGCGAACGACTCTGTAACGATCGATGAGAGATATTATGTGACCTAATTAGGTGTGCAGTTCGGCTCTTTGCGTCACCGGGGGAGTTGGCGGGTGTTTCCGTGACCAGCATCCCCTCGCACGCAGTTCTTCTTTTGTTAAATATATGATAGGCGAAGGCCGAGGCTGTGTTTACATCGGTCTACCTCGAAGCGGAGGAAATACGACGGCAGTCCTGCCACTAGAAATCATATTAGAATAGATTAAAGCTCGAATCGTATTAATAAACGACTTCTTTAATGCGGGACACGAGGAGATGTGATACGAGAAGATTTGACATCGTATGAATAAAACAATGATCTGTGAGGAGCGCTCACAATATGATTTATGTTGATAGGATCTGGCGTCAGGACCTAAACATGATGTTCAGGAGAGACAGGTGAATGATAAAGCTATGAGGAACATGCCATCGACATGGCGTGATCACTGTTGCGGTGCAGACAGAGAATGAACATGTTAACATGTTAATATGTTAACATAGTGGCTGCAGGTGCACCAGGTAAATAAGAAGATCGCATAACAGATACTGAAGCAGTAAAACGTATCTAGAATTATAGATGTGACAGTAACAAGGAAACCTGTTGTTCAGGCAGCCGAAATGAACTGTTCCTTAAGAAAAATGAATAATAATAACAATGGAGGAACAAACCCACAGTTATGTATGTACATGTATTAAAAAATATGTCTCGCAGAGATTTTTCGGGAATCTGTTTAAATCCCCTTTTCAATCTAAACAATAATAATAATAATAATAATAATAATAATAATAATAATAATAATAATAGGCATTTCTTCTAGGCATACGGTTAATCAGATGGTGTGCTGAACATTATTCATTATATTTAAAAAACATTTTATGATGCAGGGATAAAGTTTAGGAAGTCCACGTTTTTTAAGTAAAAAAAATCAAATTTCATAGATATAAGCAGAGGATAACCTGTCTCAGTACGTTAGCTTTCTTCTACCGATAATGTCGTGCCAACGTGTGTCATTTTATTTATTCTGGGCCATGCTTGGGCAATCATGAATTCATGAATCAGTTTGCCCGATTATACTGACAGGTAAAACCATGCGTGAATCAGACAAGTAAACAGATAGACTAGCAAAACAGTTACCGAAAAACGGGCGCAGTTACATATATTGGCATTTGCATGTAGTAGGTATTAATAACACCTATTGATTATAGCGAGATGAACTGAATTTTTGCTTGCGTGTATGATGAGAACATTTATATATTTTCAACAGAGGTTTCGGAGTTTACACATCCGCGAGCAGTATGGCCTTTTAATGTCTCAGACAAGTTTTGTATGAACAAACACGCACGCACGCTTATGTATATATTCATATACACACATGCATATATATATATATATATATATATATATATATATATATATATATATATATATACATATATCTTTAAATATATAGACACTGTCTTTTCTTTTCTGGGGATACACCACCTGGTAGGCAAAACGACTTGATATGTTTGTGCTCACGTATGAGCCGCTACTTTTAAGTAAATACCATAAAATATCTTCATTCTTGTCTGGTATTGAGCAACTTGTTGCAAATAAGACCCCTGATCTTCGCGAAGAAAGAGTTGTTCTTGCGCATTCAGTCTCCTCTTCGCCATTTCATTCTTGAGGAATCGAAATGAGCATCGAAACACCAGAAGCAGCCAGGAAACACGACGCCGCTTCCAGACAACAATGCCGGAGTCGCCAAATGAGGCTAATCCGCCCATGGGTGAGAAATCCGAGTGTACCAGACGTCTCCGGGCTCGCGCGTTAGACATGCCTTGTGGCACGATCTGCCTCCGCACCGATCTGGTAAGGAAGGTCTGCTGGTCTCTTGACCCCTGGTAAGCATTTGAATAGCCATGATATGCATAGCTAATTGTCTCCTCCACCTTACCGTCCCTGTATCCTTGGTGCTGTCGGCCACAAAGGTACCAAAATACATAATATTATAAGCGTTATAGAAAAGGGGGAATAGGGCACATAGAGGAACCGTCAGGGCCAGGGATCTATAAGATGAATTCTTAACATTATTATTCAAGATGCCAAGGAATATTACATAATACCAGCGCGATATTTCCGGTATTTCGAGAAAGGAAAATTAGAAAAAGAATACCTGCGCGAGGGTACAGAAGAAGTAGAGACCTAAACATGTATGAATATCCATAAATATTATCAGACACGATCCTACAGTATTGAAACGTGGCTCGGAATAAAGATACAAAATAATCAATTACCTTCTGTAGGCGACGGAATAAATTGAAGAGTAGTGGACGACCAACCTATAATCAGGGAATCTTTTTATATATTCATTTTTCTTTTACTGATTTCAGAGCCATAATTGAGCAAGGAGAATCTGAAAAAAATGTTAAATGACATTAAAAAAAATCTGAAAAAATATTTGTAATTATAAGTTTTACCAACCAAGGTGTTAAATAAAAGTAAGGTGGAATTTGGGTACGGTGTAAGTATTATACATACTGTAAGTTTATTGGAAGGAAATGTGCAAGTAACTTCATACTCAAGAAAATCTTTTTAGGTCTCTGTCTCTGTCTCTCTCGTTACAATCACATAATTAGTCTGTCCTTTTGTCTCTAGCCATTCCCTGTCATATTTTGACATTCTATTATGTTTGATTGCCTTTCTCTCTCTCCTTATCACCCTCAAAATCGTTGCACTTGTTAACGAATTATTTTTCTCTCATACATTACAACTGATAAGTAATTATTTTCTGTGTGTGTGTCTTCTCTCTCAGTCATCAGAATGAACAATTTATTCATTTTCTAAGAAGAACTCTTAATCTTATTTTTCCACGCATTCTCTCTCTCTCTCTCTCTCTCTCTCTCTCTCTCTCTCTCTCTCTCTCTCTCTCTCTTTCCTTTATCTGTACTGGTCCGTACTTGGTGTAAATGATCAATTTAACACTATCTCTGGCGCATTTTTAATAATTTTATAAACATAATTTTCCATAAAGATAATAATCTCTGACGCAAGTTGTTGTTAAATTAAAAGAACCTTCACGTACGCATACGAACAAGTTATCATTTATTACTGTAAGAAGAAAAATATAAAATTGTTACAAAATTTGTTTAGATTACCACGAACTAGTTTTCAGTGGTTGTGATATAAACCGAATTAACATTTTCCTGTGATTAACTTCCAAATTTGGTTCGTAATTTTCTATGAATGTTTTGAATAGTGAACAGACCTCCTCTCTGAATCGTTAAGCAAGCAAAATTTCATTTTATGATACCGTTTTTGACAGTTATTTCCTCCCAGCTTTAATGAACTTTTGGAGAACTGAAAAATGATTTTCATGCAGCAAGGAACCGCAAAACGTGGTTTTTAAGAAAGTATATTCTTTTCTTCTAATAGGTTGGGCGATAAGATTATTCTTAAAACTTTCCATGTCAGAAATGGTATCTTGAAAAATGATTAAAAACTCAACCCGCTTTCCAGTTCTTCTGTTAATTCCCCCAAATAATTATACCTTGAAATCTTATAGATTCTCCAAATCATTATCACTTAATAAATTCTTTCTAAATAACGCCCGAGTCAAAGCTACAAATTCATTTATTACCTTTCGTGGCATTGGTATAGTTTATGTGAACTGTTTATTATATATTTCCTGCAATTCATGCAACCGCATCCAAAAAGTCATTTAGAAAGTTCCAAAACTCTTTTTTGGTCTTATCGTAGTCTTCTAATCTCCGCTTACATTTATCAGCAACTAAATCGAAAAGACGAAAATAATAATGAAGTTTATTTAACCACGCCATCTTTATCTATCTCATTCAATGGAGAAGGAAAAAAAAAGTAAAAAAAAGGTCCAAACATCCCTTGTGGTCTTCTAGTGGGCCCCTTATGGCTCCTCGCATGACCTGTTACCCAATCGAACGAAAACAATCTCGAGTCGTGCCCATTAGTATGAGAAGCGTCCGCGGCCAAGACTCGGGTATGACACTGTTGACGTCATTGTGATTCCGTCCTCGTCCGCACCACAAGAAGGCTGGTTGCCTCCGCTGAATCCGGCGGATTTATGAAGGAAGTGTATTGCCTCACAATCAAGTGTATTTGAATACACTTTCCTTTTGCGGGGTCCGTCTGGACGGCCGAAAAAGGACCGGGCGACTGCAGCTCACGTCGCTTCGGTTATGTTATGATTCATGTCGTCTTCGTCTCGCACATCTGTTTGATCGCTGACGTGATTTTAGGCTTCTCTTTGTTGGTAAAAATTGACGGAAGAAACCGGGATGACGTTTAGTGGGAGAAAGCCTTGTTAGAAGCTTTCAAAACAGGATGAATGACTTGTTTGTTCGTATGGTGTTTTTACGTTGCATGAAACCAGTGGTTATTCAGCAACGGGACCTACAGCTTTACGTGACTTCCGAACAACGTCGAGAGTGAACTTCTATCATCAGAAATACACATCTCTCTAACTCCTCAGTGGAATGCCCGAGAATAGAACTCACGGCCACCGAGGTGGTAGGCCAAGACCATACCGATCACGCCACTGAGGCGCTGAATGACTTGCTGTTTGGGTTTTAAATGCAATATCTGGCGAGTCTCTGCAATCATCGTTGCTCGCATAACTTTACCAGACTAATGTGTATTCTCGCATTTCTAACAGCTTAGTCCTTTTAAAAGAGCAATAAGTAAACTTTACAGCGATGCAACTTGCACACTCAACTATCGATTTCAAAATGAGATAGATGACTGAAGGATTTTCTTTCATTCTGAGAGCTCCTTGTTGTTAACCTTACAATGTCTGAGGCTACGTCGATATCAGACATGACTAGTTGCAATACTAGGGAAGGAATAAAAAAAACAAATGTCTAGGAAACATAAAAGAAAGCAGGGTTTCATGTTTTGAGTCGAAGCTAAGTGATAATGATGATGATCATTATTATCAAACATTCTGTGCAGGCATTTATGTGGAATATTACCGAAAAGACATTAAATCATTGTAAGCAAGGTTGAACAAAAAATACCATGAATATCTTTATAGACAGGAAAACTAAGCCAATAAGATGAATAAAGTATATAATGAGGAAAACAGGTAGTGAAAGAATGTTGAGTGAATGGGGATATTTGCTTAGAAGTAAGGCAGGGAAAAAATAAAAATAACATTCAGTGTATATTACAGAACATGGAATGGAGCAGACCTATTTAGTATTTTTGCTGACTGGGGATTTCTACATATTATTTTTCTCCGGAGAAGAAGATGAATCAGAAAATGAATAGTTTGTGGCAAGAACTACAACCTAGCTGCGTTAAAATGAAATCAACGACAAGGAGGATAATAACTTGTTGCATGATATTTCTTCATAAAAAATTAACAAACAGACATTAAGCAATAAAAAAAGGCTCTGGATGAATAAAGTGAAAAGATTATATTCATCAGATAATAGTTGTACTAGATTCTTTATTGATCAGGATCTAGCGTCAGCATACGTAAGCTAAGGAGGCAAAATCATTACTACCGCATCCTTGACAAAGCAACGTAATTTTGTCTGCCTAACAATTTGCATGGAAATGTGACTATCTTTTAAGGGCTAAGCCAATATCTTTAACTCATTATGTGTATAATTCAGTTCAATATTACATATCATCAAGTTGTTATTTCATTCTTATTCGAGAAAAATGTAAACGAGAATAACTTGTTAGTTATCACTCAGTGCAAGGAAATAAATACTTAAAATAGGAAAAGAATCGCGTGCTAATTCAGTTTCAAATATTATCCATCGATTGAAACCTCTACTCTTTGTACATGATGTAAAGTACGAAGATATCCATTAAACTTGTGTGCTCTTGAATACTGACTGCAAGTCATTTAGAAAACACCTCAAAAATTTACTCTAGCAATGATTGGGGCTAAGTTCAGGTCAGACATAGTTAGTTCCAAGACTCTGGGGAATAAGGAAAAAGTGAATTGTCTTGGAATCATGATAAAAAGGCGATTTTCATATTTATGATAAAAAAGGGGAGTTTCATATTTAGAGTCGACATGAAATGACGATGAGGATAATGAAGCATATTATTCATTCTGTGCAGGCGCTTTATTTAGAACACTATAGAAAGGCTGCGAACACGCTTGAACGCAACACAGAATATACAAACGTAAAAAGAAAACAAAAACAGAATAAATAAGATAGAGTAAATAATTATGAAAATTAGTGAAAGAATAAAATCAACATTAATCTACAAATGTTTATCTACATGAGCAACAGTTGTGGCAGAAAAAGGTCAAACAAAAATTAGGCAAAAGAGTAAGGCGACAATATCATACAGATATGAAAAGAAAGAAGCTTAAGTGAAGTAGAGTAGGTCCCTTGTCCAAGCTGAAAGAAAGGGGATCTTTGTTTATAAGTAGGGTAAGAAAAAGAGGAAACACAGAGTGTATATTACAGAACATACATAGTATGGGGCAGACCCATTTGGTATTTTTGTTGGCTGGCGATTTCTTCATTTTATTTTCCCTGGAAGATATTAATCAATTACAAAGGAGAATTGTTTATACCAATAACAAAAAGCAGAGCACCTTAAAATTAATTCAACGTCTGCAGAGGCTAGTATTTTGTTATTTGATATCTCTTTATTACTGAATCAGCGCATCATTCTTAGGCCTTTGTCAAATAAGTAAACAAATAAACAAACATTTGAACAGTGAAGTTAAACTCTACATCAGTAAAAATTAAAAGAAGTTCATTTTCATAAGATAGTACTTGTACCAGATTCCTTATGAAGCAGGTCCTGGCGTCACAAAAGCTAATGAGACAAGTCTCGGTACCATTGTATCATCAGCTAAACAAGTACATTTTGTTTACCTAATAATTTGCATGAATACTTCACTAGCTTTTAAAAGGATGAGATATCTTTGATTAATTATGTAAATAAGTCATTTTCAAATTACTTATCAATAAATTGTACTTTTTTTCTTTTCCTAGAAACATGTAAAAGAAGAAAAAATTTATCAGTCAGCACTAACTCAGCACAAGGGAATATATCCTAAAAATAGGAACAAACATCGCGTGCTAATTCAATTATAAATATTAATGATAGATTGAAACTTCTACTTCTTGCAAGTAATGTAAAACACCAATATATCCATTAACCTTGGATGTCCTTGAATACTGATCATCAGACATCACGAAAACACCCCAGAAATCCAGAGGGTGTTCCGCTAGGTGAGCATCTTACCTCAGTTCCTAAAATATATGATAGGAGATAAAAACATGGACTGTTCTCTCACTAAACAGTCATCGAACATTAGGAAATATCCACCTGCCGTTTCGCAAGGAGAGCATTATTGCCCTAGGTCTTTTGATATGATGCGAAATATGTAATTGTTTTATCACTGAACGTCCGCTAGGGACCGAGAAATTCCCGCGTTTCGTTTCATAAGGGGAGCACATATTACTTCGACTTCCTTGATGTAAGACATGGATAAAAAATAAAGTTGTTAAAAAGATGCGAACTTCGGCAGACAGCAACATGGTAAAACCAACCAGCTGTGGCGAGACTCCGGAGCCACGATGAAGCTTGGGTACTTTTTTCTGATAAAAAAAAAAAATAAATATAAAAAAGAAATTTTTTGCGTCGCTCGAATCCCTAAGACTCGATTTCCACGCCGGCTGCTGAGAAGGGAGCGTTTTTTATTTTTTTTTTGGAGGGGGGGAGGGGGGTGGGGGAGGGGGGGTGGGGGTGGGGCCCTTAGATGAAAAGCTGCAATTGTTACGACATGGAAATTCCTCTCGCGTACCTGCCTGCAGCTGTTTTAAGGAAATTGCCAGTAGGAAAGTAATAACAGTCGTATTTTTAAGAAATTCAAAACTACAAAAGAAAATTGGAAAAGATACGTATATAGTCATAAAGTTAAAAGAGAATGTAATAAAAGTTAAGAATATGCTAGTGTAAGTAGACCTCTGATTAGGTGACAAAAATAAAATGAAATAAAAAGTCAATGCACACGCATAGGAAAAAGAACTTCTTTAAGCTCCTAATTCAGCTGCACGCAAGGGCGCTTGCGTATGTGTGTGTGTGTGTGTGTGTGTGTGTGTGTGTAATGTCCATGAGATAGATAGATAGACAGATAGATGTATTTCGAAGACAAAAATGGAAGTTGTCCAGCCAATTTTATTAGCCAGCAAATTTGATATTGGTTTAGTCTGCTCCAAATAGAAATGCAAATATAGTTCTATAGTGATAAATATCCAAAAAACTAAAAGTGAAAAAATGGAGAGACAAATGGTAAACTGATGAGACATCTGTCTACACAACAACTAAAATCAGCAATAATAATAATAATAATAATAATAATAATAATAATAATAATAATAATAATAATAATAATAACAACACCACCAGCACAACCAACCCAACAGAAACCAAAACAGCAACCTCCTTGGAAAAGGCGCCTGGAAAAGCAAATCATGGTGATGAGATCTGACTTGAGTAAACTGAAAGAGATGGCAGAAAAAAGGCTAAGAAGCAAGAAAACAAGGGAGGAACTCAACGAGAAATACAAAGTACAAGAGAGGGGACTAAACAATACAATAGAAGATGTAAAACAGAGGCTTAAGGCCAAAGCACATAAGATCCAACGGTACATGAACAGGAATAAGGGATACCAACAGAACAAACTATTCGGAACCAACCAGAAAAGACTATACAGCCAACTAAGAGGGGAAGACAACCACCCAGAAATTCCTGAAGCCGAACCAAGTAAGAGACTCTGGGAAAACATATGGAGCAATCCGGTATCACACAACAAACATGCAACATGGCTCTAGGAAGTCAAGGAAGAAGAAACATGGAGAATAAAACAAAGATTCACAGAGATCACGACAGACACAGTCAGACACCAACTAAAGAAAATGCCAAACTGGAAACCCCAAGGTCCCGATGAAGTCCATGGATACTGGCTCAAAAACTTCAAGGCCGGCCTACCCACGAATAGCAGAACAACTCCAGCATTGTATCTCAAATCACCAAGCACCCAAATGGATGACCACAGGAAGAACATCTTTAGTACAAAAAGACAAGAGTAAGGGAAAATATAGCCAGTAACTACAGGCCTATCACCTGCCTACCAATAATGTGGAAGTTACTAACAGGTATCATCAGTGGAAAGGCTAATACAACTACCTAGAGGAGGGACAAAAACACCATCCCCCACCAACAGAAAGGCTGCAGAAGGAAGTGTAGGGGCACAAAAGACCAGCTCCTGATAGACAAAATGGTAATGAAGAACAGTAGGAGAAGGAAAACCAACCTAAACATGGCATGGATAGACTATAAGAAAGCCTTCGACATGATACCACACACATGGCTAAGAGAATGCCAAAAATATATGGGGCAGAGGAAAACACCATCAGCTTCCTCAAAAATACAATGCACAACTGGAATACAATACTTACAAGCTCTGGAATAAGACTAGCAGAGGTTAATATCAGGAGAGGGATCTTCCAGGGCGACTCACTGTCCCCACTACTCTTGGTAGTAGCCATGATTTCCCATGACAAAAGTACTACAGAAGATGGATGCCGGGTACCAACTCAAGAAAAGAGGTAACAGAATCAACCATCTGATGTTCATGGACGACATCAAGCTGTATGGTAAGAGCATCAAGGAAATAGATACCCTAATCCAGACTGTAAGGATTGTATCTGGGGACATTAGGATGGAGTTTGGAATAGAAAAATGCGCCTTAGTCAACATACAAAAAGGCAAAGTAACGAGAACTGAAGGGATAAAGCTACCAGATGGGAGCAACATCAAACACATAGATGAGACAGGATACAAATGCCTGGGAATAATGGAAGGAGGGGATATAAAACACCAAGAGATGAAGGACACGATCAGGAAAGAATATATGCAGAGACTCAAGGCGATACTCAAGTCAAAACTCAACGCGGAAATATGATAAAAGCCATAAACACATGGGCAGTGCCAGTAATCAGATACAGCGCAGGAATAGTGGAATGGACGAAGGCAGAACTCCGCAGCATAGATCAGAAAACCAGGAAACATATGACAATACACAAAGCACTACACCCAAGAGCAAATACGGACAGACTATCATAACACGAAAGGAAGGAGGGAGAGGACTACTAAGTATAGAGGACTGCGTCAACATCGAAAACAGAGCACTGGGGCAATATCTGAAAACCAGTGAAGACGAGTGGCTCAAGAGTGCATGGGGAAGAAGGACTAATAAAAGTAGACGAAGACAAGAAATATACAGAGACAGGAGAAAGACAGACAGAACAGGACTGGCACAACAAACCAATGCACGGACAATACATGAGACAGACTAAAGAACTAGCCAGCGATGACAATTGGCAATGGCTACAGAGGGGAGAGCTAAAGAAGGAAACTGAAGGAATGATAACAGCGGCACAAGATCAGGCCCTAAGAACCAGATATGTTCAAAGAACGATAGACGGAAATAACATCTCTCCCATATGTAGGAAGTGCAATGCAAAAAATGAAACCATAAACCACATAGCAAGTGAATGCCCGGCACTTGCACAGAACCAGTACAAAAAGAGGCATGATTCAGTGGCAAAAGCCCTCCACTGGAGCCTGTGCAAGAAACATCAGCTACCTTGCAGTAATAAGTGGTACGAGCACCAACCTGAAGGAGTGATAGAAAACGATCAGGCAAAGATCCTCTGGGACTATGGTATCAGAACGGATAGGGTGATACGTGCAAACAGACCAGACGTGACGTTGATTGACAAAATCAAGAAGAAAGTATCACTCATTGATGTCGCAATACCATGGGACACCAGAGTTGAGAGAAAGAGAGGGAAAAAATGGATAGTATCAAGATCTGAAAATAGAAATAAGAAGGATATGGGATATGCCAGTGGAAATCGTACCCATAATCATAGGAGCACTAGGCACGATCCCAAGACCCTGAAAAGGAATCTAGAAAAACTAGAGGCTGAAGTAGCTCCAGGACTCATGCAGAAGAGTGATCCTAGAAACGCGGCACACATAGTAAGAAAAGTGATGGACTCCTAAGGAGGCAGGATGCAACCCAGAACCCCACACTATAAATACCACCCAGTCGAATTGGAGGACTGTGGTAGAGCAAAAAAAAACAAAAAAAATAAAATAAAAAATAATAATAATAATAATAAGACGTGACGATGATTGGCAAAATCAAGAAGAAAGTATCACACTCATTGATGTCGCAGTACCATGGGACACAAGAGTTGAAGAGAAACAGAGGGAAAAATGGATAAGTATCAAGACCTGAAAATAGGAATAGAAGGATAAGGGATATGCCAATGGAAACTGTACCCATAATCATAGGAACACTAGGCACGATCCAAGATCCCTGAAAAGTAATCTAGAAAAAAAATGGAGGCTGAAGTAGTTCAGGACTCATGCAGAAGAGTGTTGATCCTAGTGTCAAACCCGTCGCACATAGTAAAAAAAGTGATGGACTCTATTGGAGGCAGGATGCAACCCGAAACCCCACACTACGTTAAAATACCACCCAGTCGAATTGGAGGACTGTGATAGAGCAAAAAAAAAAAAAACAAAAAAAAAACAATAATAATAATAATAATAATAATAATAATAATAATAATAATAATTATTATTATTATTATTATTTTTTATTTTTTTTTTTTTTGCTCTATCACAGTCCTCCAATTCGACCGGGTGGTATTTATAGTGTGGGGTTCCGGGTTGCATCCTGCCTCCTTAGGAGTCCATCACTTTTCTTACTATGTGCGCCGTTTCTAGGATCACACTCTTCTGCATGAGTCCTGGAGCTACTTCAGCCTCTAGTTTTTCTAGATTCCTTTTCAGGGATCTTGGGATCGTGCCTAGTGCTCCTATGATTATGGGTACGATTTCCACTGGCATATCCCATATCCTTCTTATTTCTATTTTCAGATCTTGATACTTATCCATTTTTTCCCTCTCTTTCTCTTCAACTCTGGTGTCCCATGGTATTGCGACATCAATGAGTGATACTTTCTTCTTGACTTTGTCAATCAACGTCACGTCTGGTCTGTTTGCACTTATCACCCTATCCGTTCTGATACCATAGTCCCAGAGGATCTTTGCCTGATCGTTTTCTATCACTCCTTCAGGTTGGTGCTCGTACCACTTGTTACTGCAAGGTAGCTGATGTTTCTTGCACAGGCTCCAGTGGAGGGCTTTTGCCACTGAATCATGCCTCTTTTTGTACTGGTTCTGTGCAAGTGCCGGGCATTCACTTGCTATGTGGTTTATGGTTTCATTTTTCGTATTGCACTTCCTACATATGGGAGAGATGTTATTTCCGTCTATCGTACTTTGAACATATCTGGTTCTTAGGGCCTGATCTTGTGCCGCTGTTATCATTCCTTCAGTTTCCTTCTTTAGCTCTCCCCTCTGTAGCCATTGCCAATTGTCATCGCTGGCTAGTTCTTTAGTCTATCTCATGTATTGTCCGTGCATTGGTTTGTTGTGCCAGTCCTCTGTTCTTTCTGTCTTTCTCCTCTCTCTGTATATTTCTGGGTCTTCGTCTACTTTTATTAGTCCTTCTTCCCATGCACTCTTTAGCCACTCGTCTTCACTGGTTTTCAGATATTGCCCCAGTGCTCTGTTTTCGATGTTGACGCAGTCCTCTATACTTAGTAGTCCTCTCCCTCCTTCCTTTCGTGTTATGTATAGTCTGTCCGTATTTGCATCTTGGGTTGTAGTGCTTTGTGTATTGTCATTTGTTTCCTGGTTTTCTGATCTATGCTGCGGAGTTCTGCCTTCGTCCAATCCACTATTCCTGCGCTGTATCTGATTACTGGCACTGCCCATGTGTTTATGGCTTTTATCATATTTCCGGCGTTGAGTTTTGACTTGAGTATCGCCTTGAGTCTCTGCATATATTCTTTCCTGATCGTGTCCTTCATCTCTTGGTGTTTTTATATCTCCTCCTTCCATTATTCCCAGGTATTTATATCCTTGTCTCATCTATGTGTTTGATGTTGCTCCCATCTGTTAGCTTTATCCCCTTCAGTTCTCGTTACTTTGTTCCTTTTTGTATGTTGAACTAAGGCGCATTTTCTATTCCAAACTCCATCCTGATGTCCCCAGATACAATCCTCACAGTCTGGATTATTTCGGGTATCTATTTCCTTGAAGCTCTTACCATACAGCTTGATGTCGTCCATGAACATCAGATGGTTGATTTTGTTGCCTCTTTCTTGAGTTGGTACCCGGCATCCATCTTCTGTAGTACTTTTGTCATGGGAATCATTGCTACTACGAAGAGTAGCGGGGACAGTGAGTCGCCCTGGAAGATCCCTCTCCTGATAACCTTAACTGCTAGTCTTATTCCAGAGCTTGTAAGTTATTGTATATTATTATTATTTATTATTATTATTATTATTATTATTATTACTATTATTATTATTTTCTATCACGTTTGAATACTTCTTTGAGAAGATTCCGAGAAAAAATTCGCAAAGGTAGATTTAACATTTTACAAGAATGGTTAGATTCCTCACTGTAATAAATCAGTGTTACCACACTGCTCATGAAACACACGTGAAACCTGTAATGTTCAACGTTAAAAGCGGAAAATTTTTCTAAACGTAAATTTTTTGTGCCAACACTTTGCTCATACAATTCGTAAACACGAAAGTAATTTCCATTCGAGATAGAATTTTTTTTTTCTCTAGAAAATAGACATTGGTTCAGTATGAATTTAGAGTATTAGTAATCAAAGATCAATAATTACCACTTGTTTTTCGCGGAAGTGAAATTTGAAACTGTCTCTCCTAGACCCTGTGACACGCATCACGGCCTCTTCGCCGAAGAACCGAAAAGAACGGAACGATGTTATGATGATGTTGATAATGTGAGCTCTGTTCCAATTCATGTATTAAATCCTAGTGAGAAAATGAGCAATATGTACGAAACATATCAAAATCCAAACCATTCCACTGTAGTACGTAGTGAAGTCAAGCTTTCGTCGAAAAGGCCCTGCCCGTCGAATCTTTAATCTAGGTCCCGGATGTCACGTTTCCCTTTTAGCTGTGCTCCCTCAGGCCCTCACCCCGTCTCTCACACCCCCACCCTCCCCCTCCCCCGCCTCTTCCACCTCCTCCACCTCCTCCTCCCCTCCCCACTCCCACTATTTCATCCTTCACGAAGCCACGCCTCCCTTTAGCACTTCCCGCTGTTATACCACCGCTACATTCATTACATAATCCATTATTCACGATCATCTGGGGTCGCTCGAAAGGAGTTTTTTTTTCTTCTTCTATTTTTGTCCTGAGGGGAGTTCGGTTCCATATTGGTTTTCGGACGAATGTAGGTAATTCACAATTTGATTTTTCCTAATGTTCGTGGGCCATTTTTGGAGTTTTGTTTTCAGCTGGTTGATTTTCATTTCTTATGGATGATATTTTACAAAATATTTCTTTTTTCTATTTTCGTAGACCTCTAATTAGTGAGGCCTTGAGTTTTTTGCGACCACTAAATGGAAGGTCTTGTGGGTACTTATTATTTTTTAAATAATTATCCTTTATTTTTGAAGGCTAAATATTTAAGCCTTATGGTCCTAGTGATTGCTGCGGTGGTTCAATGGTTGTTCATGAGTATCACCTAAACAATAATGGTTCTCATAACAAAAGCGAACAAACACATCACGCTACAAAGGACAAATCTAACCTAACTTGGGATTTGGAACAACTTATTCCAAGCCTGTCACAATGACGTACCTCATAAAAGATTTGACACCATTCTCTCAGTCTCTCAAACTGGAATGGACTTTTTTGAGGTAATTACTGAGCCTGCTTAGGAAATTAAATTTTACGATACTAATTACTGACGAGACAGAGATTTTAATGATTTGCTATTCCCATTAGCGAATGACGAGACCTAAATCTAGCGAAACCTGAATCTCATTTGCTTGTGCAACCGTTTAATGAACGAGTTACGAAAGAAAAATGCTGGTATTACATGCATCTAGTCAATGAATGATTATGAATTCGCACTGAAACAACAGTGATATTCAATCCACGTCAGGTGATGAAATCAGTATTTTGAAAGAATAATATTTCTTCTGAGTTCTGCTCTTACCGGTGATCACTCTGTTTGAGAATACTGATTAATAAAGGTGAGTTTGTATCTTGTGTAACTACCTTTTTGTAGTATATATTTAGATGGACAGAGAGGTAGAAGGTAGAGAGATAAATAGGCATATGAAACATCATTCATCATCATTAACGTTTTTTACCACAGATTTTGTCTTTAAGGAGTAGAGGCGAAATAAGATCTCACTAACGCTCTTCTGTTCTGTGCTCTTTCTACGAAATCCCACCTGATTCAGGTCTTCCTCTACGCTCGTTTTTAATTATTATTATTATCATTATTTATTTTTTTTATTTTGTGATTATCTGGGCCTCCACACTACCCTTCGTTCAGATACTTCCATGTTCATTACTTTTCTGAATTCTTGATTCCGACCATTCCAGTCCTTGGAACTTCTGTGTATTTTCCAGCCGCTGGACATCACATATCTTCTCAATTTCTTTACCTCAGATAAAATCTTTTCTCCTTACTCCGGCTGTAGATCTTAGCCAACTTTAGTCATAGCTTTTCAAAATCACTTCTTTGTCAGTGCCCTTGTCTTCCCACCATAGAGTAGCACTGACCCTATACCCGCATTATAAAGTTTTGCTGAATCTAATAACAGGGTACTTTTAGTTACCGGTTAGTCATTAAGATTTTGGTATTCTTTTCTAACTGTTCTCTCAAGCGTGTCCATGTTTCGACATCTTGGCACTCCGTTTCCTCCTGTTTTAAGTTTTCTTTCTTTCTTTAATATATATTTCAAGCCTCGAAATTCTCTTATTTCAAGTAGAATTCAAAATCCTGAGCATCACTTTTAACACAACCTCCTCGTGTTCCCTAACCGCCCCCCCAGCCCCAGCTATCCCCCTCCCACCACAACTTTATCAAAACATCAACATTTCCAACTATCCTGGTTTCACTCTTCATTCGCTTTTCTTTCCAGTCATCATAAACTTTGTTTTGTTTACATTGATTTCATTCTTCTTCTTCTCATTTCACCCTTACATCTCAAACAAACACTTTTACGACCCCATCCTCTGATGCAACTTAAACTATCTCCCAGGGAAATCCTGTTCTGCATTCCTTTGCATCTTCCTCCGATACTTTGATAAACAACGAAGGACTCTCCACTGATCCTTTACGGACACTAACATTTATTTCAAATTCCTCTTGTTACACTTGCTACTGTTTTCACTCTAGATAGTAACGTCAGTATCTCAATGACAAACATACATCAATTTTTTTTTAAGTTTTGCTATTTCTGTGCTCTATTCCTACTGTTCTGCTATTATCCCTTAGTCTATAAGATTTTTATGCACACACACACACACACACACACACACACACCACATATATATATATATATATATATATATATATATATATGTGTGTGTGTGTGTGTGTGTGTGTGTGTGTGCATGATACACACACATACATCCATACATACACACATAATATATATATATATATATATATAATATATATATATATACATATATATATATATATATATATATATATATATATATAAATATATTATATTTAGGGGTGGGGTCATAGATAATTTAGAGAGTAAGGGATTGGAGCATAACAGTGTGTTTGTGTGTGTGTACGGGGAGAGAGAGAGAGAGAGAGAGAGAGAGAGAGAGAGAGACGTGAACTAATGTTAATCATTCGTCCATAAAAAAAGACCATTCATTTGCTAATGAGAAAGGACTGACCTTATTTTTTTATGAGAGCCTTTCTTATCTGATGAGTTCCGATGACTACAAACCAAAATAAACAAAAGAAACAACAAACGGCCAATTAAAAGGGACATTACAAGCCATCCAGGCTAAACAGTCCTCTGCGGAACTTCATCATACACAAGGAACTCTCTACCGTCCTCCGTTTTTTTTTACCGAATCCTATTATCTGTCTCTTTATTCAAGAATCGTGCATGTCGTTATCCGAGAAATTAAGTCTACAGAAATTATTGTTATGCGTCACTGTCTTGGCTTATAACAATGGGCGGTAGGCAGCGGTCAACTGAAGAAAAACTGAAAATGATAACAATCTCTCTCTCTCTCTCTCTCTCTCTCTCTCTCTCTCTCTCTCTCTCTCTCTCTCTCTCGCGTAGACTGAGTGAGGTTCTTTGAGGTAGTAGAAAAATTATGATAACAAAAACTGGCGATTTTCTCTCTCTCTCTTTCTATTCGCCTTCTTCTTGAGTGAGATTCTTTGGGTTAGTAAAAAAAATTAACATGGAGAAAAACTCTCGACTATCTCTCTCTCTCTCTCTCTCTCTCTCTCTCTCTCTCTCTCTCCTTCTTCTTCATCTTCTTGAGTGAGATTCTATGGGGAAGTAGGAAATGATCATTGAGAAAAGAAAGATGATTCTCTCTCTCTCCTCTCTCTCTCTCTCTCTCTCTCTCTCTATCATTTTTTCATTTTGTGCAGACTGACTGAGATTTTTTGAGGTTTTTGTAGGTAAAATAAAA
>NC_061100.1:37928919-37931419 GCF_015104395.2 Macrobrachium nipponense
AGTTTGTTCGAAAGAGGGTCTTTATCCGAGATATCCCATAATATAATAATAATAATAATAATAATAATAATAATAATAATAATAATAATAATAATAATAATAATAATAACTGCATGACTGTTTATTATTATTATTATTATTATTATTATTATTATTATTATTATTATTATTATTATTATTATGCAATTGCCAAAATAATCCAAATGAATTCTCACGTTTGTCTCATGTAAGAAATTCAAAAACAAATCGTGTGTAAAAATTCAATATGAAACCGAATTTAGGAACCTCGTGTTTGTCAGAGCGATGTGAAAACAATGGAGGAACCTGATGCATTGCGGCTCTAAAAAAAAAAAAAAAAAAAAAAAAAAGGAAGAAGAAGAAAGGTTGAAACAATACTGACTGCTCAAGCCTGTAATTCTAAATTAAATATTCTCAGCACCTCGAGCTGTTGTTTACCTCTGAAGCATTTGCCATTATTCAAGCCACTGGAGAGTGGTCAAGCAATTGCGAAGTGTTTGAATTTGTTGCTTAATTGAACACAGTGTGAAGTGGCGATGGTGGAAAGCGTTATTTTAATTACTGATTTATCATGCTATGCTACCGCTACTACTACTACTACTACTAGTACTACTACTACGACTTACTACTTATATAATAATGATAATATTTCCTGTTCAATAGGATGGCTGCATTGTGCGAATTAATGCAGCCATTTCTTTAACAGGACATTCTTAAGAGAGGGTCTACTTCCTTCCAGTAATAATAATAATAATAATAATAATAATAATAATAAAATAATAATAATAATAATAATAATAATAATAATAATAATGTCCTGTTAAAAAGGATGGTTGCATTGTGCGAATTAATGCAGCTATTCTTTTTAACAGGACATTCTTAGGAGAGGGTCTACTTCCTTCCAGTTATAATAATAATAATATAATAATAATAATAATAATAATAATAATAATAATAATAATAATAATAATAATAATAATAATAATAAATAATAATAATGTCCTTTTAGAAAGGATGGTTGCATTGTACGATTACTGCAGCCATCCTTTTTAACTGGACATGCGTAAGAGAGGGTCTACTTCCTTCCATAATAATAATAATAATAATAATAATAATAACCATAATAATAATAATAATAATAATAATAATAATAATAATAATAATAATAATAATAATAACACCTATATACCTGCATATTCGATAAACTCTTTCTGAAGTTATACCTTTTAAATATGCAAAAATGAGACACCGTTGGAACCGGCAAGATTTAAGGACCATAATAACATACTTTTTAACCCAAAGTAGACTGCTTGCGTTGCAAGAGAGACAAAATGCGGCCTCAATAATAATAATAATAATCTAATATATCATTCCGCTTGCGTTTATGCATGACTTTTAAGTTTGGCGCAAAAATGCAATGTCATTCAAAAATCTCCAGTTGTGTATTTGAAAATACGAAGTCAAATTATTGAGGATATCATCAAGCTTGGACTCTACCATAAACCCATTAGTTATTCAAAGCAGAAATAATAATAATGATAATAACAACAATAACAATAATAATAATAACGTGAACAGTGAAATGTGAATTTCCCGGATTCTTTTACCGAGGAATTATCAATTTTCTTATTGAGCAGCATGACAGAAGGTATGCAGTGATTCCACTTGGATGCAGCTTTTGGTATCTGAATGTATGTATGTATGTGTGTATGTATGTGTGTATGTACGTAAGTATGTATATTAAACCGGTCTAAAAATAGAAGTCTACACTACAAAAATAAGATTGCGTTACAACTTTCATGAGGTAAAGATCCCAACGATATTTTAATTCAAACATTTTTATTTTTCATATAATTCTAATACAAATGTTTGCATTTTTGGTACAATTCTAATGCAAGTACTATTTTTAATTTTGATACAAATTTAATACAGGCATTAGTATTTTTGTTACAATTCTAATACAAGTATTAGTATTTTTTGTCCAGTTTTGATACAAGTGATTGTGGTTTTTAAGCATTTTTGATATATGTATTTGTATTTTTGATACAGCTCTAATACAAGTATTTTTATTTTTGATACAATTTTAATACAAGTATTAGTATTTTTTATCTAATTTTAATACATTTATTAGTATTTTTGATCTAATTTTAATACAAGTGTCAGTATTTTTTATTATCCAATTTTAATACAAGTTTTAGCATCTTTGATCTAATTTCAATACAAATATTAATATTTTTATCCAATTTTAATACAAGTATTAGTATTTTTGATCCAAATTTAATACAAGTATTAGTATTTTTGATCCAATTTTCATACAATTTTAGTATTTTTGATCCAATTTTAATACACGTATTAATATTTTTGATCTAATTTAAATACAAGTGTCAGTATTTTTGATAAAATTTCAATACAAGTATTAGTATTTTTGTTACAATTCCAATACAAGTATTTGTATTTTTGATACAATCTAAAAAATAAATAA
>NC_061100.1:37938919-37941419 GCF_015104395.2 Macrobrachium nipponense
TAGGCACAAGAGAAAATCTAATAAAAATGCACGTAGAATTCATCAGATGAAAATGATTAGAATAAAACAAGGAGAGTAAAATAACTAGGGAAAAATTTAAAACTGAGTATATGGTATATACACTACTATATATGTGCGATTGTATGTATGTATATATAACATTTATTTATATAAACACACACACACACGCACACACACACACACACACACATATATATATATATATATATATATATATATATATATATATATATATATATATCTATGTTAAAAAAATTAGCAGGCAAGCTCTGGAGGACTATAAAGTGGTGTACAAAACAGCACATGATTCCCGTCTTATGAGAATAATTAGAATGCATAAAGAGCCACCGCAGCAACAACATTGAGTCGGTCTAATTATCAATTTCTAAGCTTATTAAAGTCCTTAGAGAAAACTGGAGGGTATGAGGTAATTAGGACCTAATCAATTTAATTTGCCGGCGCTTATCTTCCTGGGGAGAAAAGGTCACTCATTAGTCTAAAGAATCTGAGGAGGGGAAGAGAAAGTGCAAGAATATGTAACGAGATTTCTGTAACCTGATCGGAAGAATTTTGATTAGCGATATATTAGTAACCAAATGCAACCGAGGCCTTAACCTGTTCTACCAATGATCTGTATAAATGTCCAGAAACGGTGGAGAGTTACCTAGAACTATGTACAAATATATTGGTGAGTATCTTATAATAATACTTCTGTCAACAAAAATATTTTCAAGAAAGAAAATAACTGTATATATATAAACATATATGAGTGTGTGTGTGATTATGTATATATATATATATATATATATATATATATATATATATATATATATATATATATATATATATATATATGTACAGTTTAGAAAGAGAGAGAGAGAGAGAGAGAGAGAGAGAGAGAGAGAGAGAGAGAGAGAGAGGCAAAATCCCTTAAGTTTCAAAGTCACTCCAGGCAGAATCCCCCCAAACCGAAATCCTATGAACAGCACGTCGACCTCCCTCCCTCCCTCCCTAACGACGCGACGTTTATTTAAAAGCATATAAAAAAAAGTTAAAAAAGAATACTGTATCTCTAGTAGGATACCTGTTACAGAAAGGTGCGAATGCTGATTAGAGAGGACTGAGTAATTTATGGCAGTGGGCGCTTAATACTCTCTCTCTCTCAGACACAAACGCAGCCGAAGAGAGATGCGGTGTTGGATGGAGGTGGGGAAATCGGCGTTTATAAGACAAAGAGGAAGACTTCTTCGGGTTAAAGAGATACAGGGAGAAGGGTTGAAGGAATGGAGTCTCACAGACAGACACGCGGTAAAGGGAAGAGGTGATGAAACTGTGGTTTAAGATGGATGAAGAAATGATAAAGGCAGGGAAAGATAGCATAGAAAGATAAATCCAATGGAGAGAGAGAGAGAGAGAGAGAGAGAGAGAGATCAATAAGATAGCAAAAAATGACGGGGATTGAGAAAGCAAACGAAAGAGAGAGAGAAAGAGAGAGAGAGAGGAGATAAGTAAGATAACAAAAAGATAAAAGACAGATAAAGGAAAATATGAGAGAGAGAGATAGAGAGAGAGAAGAGAGAGAGAGAGAGCATGCATATAAAGATATATACAGGTTAGAGCTTGAGAGAGAGAGGAGAGATGAGAGAGAGAAGAGGGAGAGAAGAGAGAGCAACATATAAAGATATATTAAAGATATATACAGGTTAGAAGCTTGATGAGAGGAGAGAGCGAGATTAGAGAGGAGAGAAAGCATACATTAAAGAAAGATATAAGAAAATATATAGAGGTTAGAGCTTGAGAGAGAGAGAGAGAGAGAGAGAGAGAGAGAGAGCATACATATAAAGATATATAAAGATATATACAGGTTGAGCTTGAGAGAGAGAGAGAGAGAGAGAAGAGAGAGAGAGAGAGAGAGAGAGATGCACTTATCGCAACCATTAACTAAGCGACCTCTCAAGAGAGGGGTGCGGTGCATAGGCAGTCTTTTCTTTGTGTGTTAGTTCGCCCTCAGAACTCGGCAGAGAACCAGCTCCTACGACGGAGATGGAGGCCGTGGATAAGAGAGAAATAAAATTGATAATGGCTGAATGATACAAGAAGACATAGCAAGTTCAAGAAATGACCAGGAACTTTCTGAAACAAAATGGAACTTTGAGGATTATACAGCAAAGTTTTTTTTTTAAGACAAAAATCCTAGAGTATGGACTAGCTAAAATTTCCTGGAATTTTGAAAGTAACAAAGCAATTCTGGAACTTCGATTGGCAATAAGACAAATTCTTCCTGATGTTTGGTAAAGTAAAATATAAAAAGGACAATATTAAAACATGGAACTCCGATGGACACCAGGACAATAAGTCTTGAAACTTTAATTTTATGAGACGACAAAATCTGGAACTCTAAGTGAGGACGAGACAATTGCAAAACTCAGAAATAGGAAAATAAAAAAAACTCCTGCAACGGCCAATAATAAAAGACTGG
>NC_061100.1:37946419-37968919 GCF_015104395.2 Macrobrachium nipponense
GAGAGAGAGAGAGAGAGAGAGAGTACATTAGTAGAAAGAAAGCACACATCATGTAGAGAGAGAGAGAGAGAGATAGAGAGAGCACATTCAGTAGAAAGAGAGAAAAAGAGATAGAGAGAGAGAGAGAGCTTACGAAAACATCAAGGGATGAAAGCGAAACGATTGAAAGAGAAATAACCGTGCACCGCTATCAGTAAAATTTCATGACCACTAGAATGAAGGCGGGGATTTGGTTGGGTCGGGGGTGTGGGACGTGTGGGTGGGGAAAGGCTGGTGGAGGAAGAGAAAGATTGAAAATAAATTCAAGCAAAAACGAGAATATTAAGAAGACACAACTGCTCTTTTTGCTTACTCGGGGAGTAAGCCTACAAACTACTTTGTTGGTGTTGTTTGTTGTTGGGGAGGGGGGTAGCGGTTAGGAATGGTCTATGGAAGAACCGAAATAGGTCTGAAGAGGGAGTTTTGCTTTGAGTTAAAGGTACAGGAATATAAACGATGTGCATGTTAAACCATTATTTCTAATAAAATATAGTGCATTTATTTTAATTTTCGTTGGTGAAGTAAGGCTCTATTTGACCATAGATTTTAGCATGTTTTTAATTTATTTTAAAAGTTAGGAATATATTGCTTACAACATATACATAATGGGAAAATCTTACACACATTATAAGTAAGCTGGAGGTCAGATCGCGCCTTTTTTAAGCCTGGGTCTTTATTTACCTGGATAAAGTCATTATAAGCACTACATGAACTTTGCATTGCCTCTAAACAGTCTGCTGTCATATATATATATATATATATATATATATATATATATATATATATATATATATATATATATATATATATATATATATATATATATATATATATATATATATAATATATATATATGTATATATAGAAAGATGAAGATACATACATGCATACATACGTACACACACATAATATGTGTTTATATATATATATATAATATATATATATATATATATATAATTAAGACTTCACATCAGTAAGTTACAATTTCTGTAAAAAGTAAATGGAATGGAAAGACTCAGGATTAACGGAACACGAAAGAGGAGTTTAAATAAAAGTCACGGACAGTGTTCGTGACCAATACACGAATTAACAGTGACACAATCAACCACTCCTCATTACAAACATTTACGCTCCAATGACACCGATAATATCAGATATTAAACAATGACACCGATGAAATTAGGAGCTATTATTGAAAATAAATTTATTGTTCCCTTTTTAAATGAAAATATAATACATGGCATAATCATAATGACTGTGAAGATTGTCGAGTTAAAAATCGCCTCTAAGACTGCGATAGTCTGTTGAAATATATTGACGGTAAGGTGATTTATGATACAACTGGAAGACAAATGAAATACAGATAATATTCTGCAAGTTATGCATTAAAATGATGGACGAAACGAAAAGTCGATTGAGAGTGACAATATTTTATCGCACCACAGAGGATGTTTGTTAGATTTAATTCGTTATAAAAAAATAGAGTTTCGAAAAGATGCAGCCTCTAATCCATGATGACCAACGTTTCTCACGGGTTGGACGTTTTTTGGGCAGACATTAAGTCGCGGTCTCTACAACAAAAATAAAAACTAATAAACAACAACTCACAAATTTTGTGCTTTTAATTGAAAATGTTGTGGATTCAGCTACCGTGAGAGGACAGTAATTCCGAAGAAAGTTGGAAAATATGAAATAATTTTGTATAGAAAAGTAGCGGGAAAACGGAGCAAAAACATTGTCTTTTGTGTCTATTTATGTATCTTAGGTTTGCATTTGAGTTTTAAATGAATAAGTTCTCTGACTAGAATATGTAACTGATCATGTGGCAATGAACAAATTATACGTTTGACAAGGAAATGGATAATTTTTTTTAATCGCACATGTGGCTGAACATAATGAGCAAAAAGTATCGGATTTACGATCAATCTTGAAAATATGATTAAGAATAAAGACGGAACATTTAGAGAAAATAATGGTAAAGTACTGGTAGGGTTGAATAAATAAGAATGACAAACCATGATGACATATTTCATTATAGGACACAACGAATCGCAAAGCAAACTTTTGACGGTAATGTCATCAATTAATGCTAAAACCTATCTAATCGCATCATAAATAAAATATAAAAGTCAAGGATACATTATGAAATGTCATCAATCGTAAAAATCTGATTCATGAATCATTTATGAAGTCAAATTAATCTCGGATACCGTTCAACATGAACTAATTGAAAAGTGAAATATTTATTTAGGATTAATAATATAAATGAATTAACCGTCGTAAAGTATTATTTGTAGAATAATACCCACAAACAACATATAAAATACTTCAGACTTACATGCAGCTGTAAAGCACCATTAACATCAATGGTGAGTTTAGTCCTAAAATACTCTAGTCGATATATATATATATATATATATATATATATATATATATATATATATATATATACTATATAACTGATACTTTAAAAAAGATGAAAGAGCCGTTAATTTATATAAATCGACGCACGTAAAAACAAATATTTCCCTGTAATTATACTATGGACCAAAGTCTAAGGAATGCTTAACACGGATCTCCTGAATAACGGTCATAGTCCACTGCCTTCAGCAGTCTCTCTCTCTCTCTCTCTTTTATCCCTCTCCTCCTAACTGCCCATCTGTCCTCTAACAAGTCTGTAGTATATCTCTGTTTTGCTCTCTCTGTCTCTCTCACTGCCTCCCTGTCTGTCTAGCTTGTACTGTCTGTACTATCTCGTGTCTGTTTGTTCTTATGTATTTTTCTCATTTTTCGTATGACTGTCAGTCTATGTCTGTCTGCGTGTCTGGTTCTAGCGGAGAGAGACAGACTTATTTATGCGTTAATCAGGATCACCTGGGCGATTATACCCGCTTGGTGTTCAGCAGGACTTTGGACCTGGCGGCATTTTCCTCGAGTTGTTTGCTCCAAGTTGTTTACGCTTATTAAATGTTGTTGTTTACTTACAGGGTTCCTGTTATCTTGGTTTCCAGTTGTTTACGCTTGCTTGATTTATTTATGTTTTCTAATCATGCGTCTTCGTTTTTTTTTTTTTAAGTCCATTTCTCTCAATTTTACTTTCATTTTACTTGTATCTCTGTGACAAGCATTGTCTTTTTGTGTTTTTCAATGTGTATATCTTGCTTTCGCTTTATTTTTTATTGTTTGTGTGTTTATCTTTACGCCTTGATTTGACTTGTTTATATCTGCATTCTCGTATCTTTATATCAATTGCGTAAACATGTGTCCCTCCTGTACCTGGTTGTTGGGTTTGTCAATCCATCTTTCTTCTATCGTTCTTTCTTATTTCTTTCTTTCTTTTATTTCCCCATTTACACCCAATGCTTTACACTTTTACCCCACAAAATGTCTTTCTTTATTCTTTCAATAGATAAAATAGTTTGAATGTTCTTATGTGCCTTTCAGTATTTTTCTTTTGTTTACACTTGTGTAACAAGTTAAAAAAAAATTTTCAAGTGTAGGATCCTGAGTTTAATGTAACATATTTTTTCTATTCCGTTATTTGCAAAAAAATTTAATTTCTCTTTTTATATTCATTAAAGAAGTCAAACATTTAGATTTGAAATGGGATAACCTTTGCAAGTAATGTCAATGATGAAGAAAATTAGCAACAGAACATGACTGAGAAGCCCCGTTGAGTAAAATATTATAAATAGTTATCAGAAAAACACTTCTGGAAATATATAGTGAACATTTATGAAAATGTGCTGTTAAGCGAAGTTCTTTTCGGTAAATGGAAGATAATTTATCTGCCAGGTAAAATTATGTATTAAGGAATCAAATACACACACACTCATATATATATAATATATATATATATATATATATATATATATATATATATATATGTGTGTGTGTGTGTGTGTGTGTGCGTGTGTGTGTGTGTGTATGCATCTATAAGTACATATCAAAATCAAATATTAATGAATCACTTCTAAATCAAGTACCGGAACTTCACTTCATTGCAATTTAAAGAATATATTTTCAAAATATATAACAACATATAGACAAATAAAGCATTCAGAAAAATCGGCAGAAGATACAACATTAAAAAGAGTATCACATGTACAGTCAATATGGGTAAACTCTAGCCAATCATTTATCAAGTAACTGATAAAAATTGATAGCACTAAATTCAGCCACATGATGAGATTGGACGAAGACTGCAGTGACTCAAAATGTACTCCTTAATACAAGAATAGACAATGAAAATATTGGATTCTATTACTGTTTAAAGTTTATACAGAAAATAAAAAGGCAAAGAACACTTTTTGAACGAATTGCTAACAAACTTATAAAAAAGAACAATCTTTATCTATTTCTTTTTGATAAAAGTTTGTCATCACCATTATATTACTGTACTTAATGTACGACAAGTTTTTAATTTTTGTCACGTCCCTTTTTCTCTTTGAATATGTCTATAATTTCAGAGACTTTTGCAACGTGAAAACATGACATCAGATGTAAAATCTAATGTGGGCAGAAAGAATAAATGTTGAATGGTAATTGAAATGAAACGCTCCGACGTCAAACGCTAATGGAGTCTAGCGAAAGGATCTTCGCTAAACCAAACACTATAATGGAAATGATGTGAAACAGGAGGAGCCGTTACAGAGATGAGAACTTGTCGTCTTATGAACCGACCACGAGAGCGTGATAGGAAAACACTGGAGGGATTCGTGGAGGTATTCAGTGCGTGACCGAGACGCCTTGACGAAAGTGGAAGTTACGAAAAGAAGTTACGAAAAGACATAAATACCGTTTCGAAGACGGGGAACTAATTGATTTCTCGATATGAGACATGAAATCGAACATGTAAGAGACTCGACACAATGAGAAATTTTTTAGGAAGTTTGAAGAATTGACTGGCTGATGAAACGTGATGATTATGATAACGGAATATTTGAAAGTTTCCATGACCGAATAGTACTTACTAAAGCTTATAACTATTACCTTAAAAGGAAACAAATGTCAAATTCAATAGCGATTAGCAGAATATATTTTAAAATATAACTGAAAAGGCCTTAAAGGAGATTTAAGGGTAAATTGTAAAATTGAAAATAAAAATGAATAAACACACAAGTTGCAACCACTGATTCAAACACACAAAGCTGGAAACTAAAGATCAAATACATTGGAAATATGAGCCAAGATTAGCCCGATAATAAATGATTGGCATATCTCAGTAAGAAAATTGTAAGAGAGAGAGAGAGAGAGAGAGAGAGAAAGAGAGATTCCTTTGAGTATCAAAACGAAAAAATGAAAATCTGAAAATGGAACAGTAACCTCAGTCACATTCATCCTCTCACTTATGAAGGAGAATATATATATATATATATATATATATAATATATATATATATATATATATATATATATATATTCAATTTGATTGCACATAGGAAAATGAAAAGAGTTTTTCTTAGAAAATGCCCGACAGTTGGGCATTTTCTAAGAGAAACTCTTTCATTTTCCTATGTGGAATACAATTGAATTAACATACCTTCGTGCCTAAGGAGATTACCAGTAATATATATTTATGTGTATATATATATATATAATATATATATTATATATATATATATATATATATATATATATATATATATATATATATATATATATATATATATATATATATATATATATATATATATGTGTGTTGTGTGTGTGTGTGTGTGTGTGTGTAAATCTGAATTACGAGAAACTGGAACGTGATGAATACATAAATAAAAACTAATTCCACGAAGGAAAGAGAAACAAGCGGAGTTTTGCAAGGCCTTTCGACTTCTCGTCTCTTACTTAGCGGACTGTTAAGTAAAGAACAATAAGTCGAAAGACCTTGCAGAACTCTGGTCGTTTCTCTTTCCTTTGTGGAAATTTGTCTTTATATATATATATATATATATATATATATGATATATTATATATAATATATATATATATATATATATATATATATATATATAAATATATATATAAATATACATATATATATATATATATATATATATAGTATATATATATATATATATATATATATATATATATATATATATATTATATATATATATATATATATATATATATATATATATATATATATATATATAGATATAACTGCGCGCGTTTGTGCAGCTAAACAGATAAAGACGAAATCTAGATGGCATAGTATATTTAAAAAATACAATGAGAAAGAAATAAAATAATCTCGAAATATGATAAAAAAAGAGACTAAAAGTTAAGACAGTATCCCCCAGAAGAGGTCAAAGGATGCTGGAAAGAATTTTGACAGACAGACTGTCACTCCAGGGCTTCTTTCACGCTTGATAGATCAGAGGGAGAGAGAGAGAGAGAGAGGGGCGGGGGGGCGGGGCTGGGGGAGGGGAGGGGTCAACCGGGAGAAAGTGCCTACACAAGCAAGTAATTACATTGCACAAATTCGAATTAGTGATAGATTGAAGGTAGTTTCTCCGCCGGACTTTGCCTCATAATTTTCATGAGAGGAAATTTGACCTGATCTTTTCTGGAGATCGAAATATACGAGAGTAATGAGGCTGCGTTCCTTCTTCATAGGTCAGGGGTCGAGGGGAAGCAAGAACTCGGATTTACCCGAAGCTACTGGCCAACACGGAACCCTTAAATTAGCTTCTGCTTCAATCTTCTACTTTGTATCATTATATTAAATGAATTTCTACGCTTGATGAATTTAACACAAGTGCTTTCAAGCTTTTGGATCATTTAATCTGGAAAATTCTTAGCATTTTAGAAATGAACGTAGCGCTCGCATTATAAATAATTTTTGAAAATACTTAAAATTTCCGCAGGTGTTTCTAATTAATTGGACCAGTAGATATAAAATCTATATAAAGTTGATGCTGAAGGCTTTACTAACCTTTGCCTCTCATAATGAATAAAATTCTCGACCTATCAAAGGCTAACAATAGGTATTCTTAAATCCCTTTGCCGTTCAATTGAAAAAATTCGACACATAAAAGATGAACGTTAACGATTTTTCGAATGTTTCATTAAATAAGAAAAAAATCTTAGATAATTATAAAAATAGAAAACACAAGTAATGGGAGGCCTTTTACTCATTTAATTAAAACAATTCTGACAAATGAAAGGGTAATTAAGAGAGGTGGATTTTGAAACTTCTCGACTAATGAATAAAGGTCTGAGATAGTATTGATTAACAGAAATGATTCAGAGCTTTTTGCTCAATTAATTAACAAACCTCCTAAGCAGATCAGATACTAACGAATATAACTCACATATCTGTAGTTAATCTATTAAGAAAAAATTTTGAATTAATTATTATTATAGACTTTTTACAGCTTTGGCAAAATTACCTGAAAAATGTGCAAAGCATTAGAGATGGACACAGATATCTTAAAGTTTTAACACGATTAATTGAACGAATTAAAGAACTGACAGTAACTAATGGTTTAAAACTTAGGTTCAATTGAAAGCTTATTATATATTCACGACAATAGATTCGATTATTGAAAAAAATATTTTGTAAATATACATATACAACTTATATTTCTCGATAACATATTACTTTTTTTTAAAGGTGCCATTAAGAGTCAGTCAGTTACATATGTGCTTGTTTATCAAGTTTGTTTTTCTCGAGAAACACAACCCACGAGTCCTTAATCATAACTCTTTAGTTATTAATCAACATTTATCAGTAATCAATCACTTGATTATCAAACACTGGAACCTTTGCTGTAGTTTAATGATTATTAATTGCTAAATCTCGCATTGCTTGGATGCACTGTTCTCGATGAATTTGCATAATTGAAGATACATGATGCAACTGTCAGAAGCTCCAATAGAAGAAATATAATAAAAAAAGTTAAAAGAATAAATTAAATTTCTCTGAAAGTTTCAAGATATCAAGTGATTTCTTGATCCGCGATGAAGAGAACTGATATCTGAGAAGTGTCTGTGAATATACATTATTTCACTAATTTATTTTACCTTTTTATTACATATTTTACTTCAACTTTAGTGTTTCTTTATTATTTGGTAGGCTCCGTATATCTACAGAGTATGGAGTAGACAGCCACGCACTGCAGATATTTTCCTCTGTAATCGTTGTAATTATTCATCTGTTCCTATTTGCTCCCATCTATTTGTTAATCACCGTTCGATATTCATAAATAAGTCTAAGAAATACTTTTCTTAGCAAGCTGATCATACGCAGCAATAACAAAATTGATGCGATGTATCAAAACACTGGTAAAAGACAAACAACCATTCAGACAACTGAACAGAAATTCAAGGAAACAGTCAGTCTTAACACAACAGAGACTTAACAGATACGAAAATGCTGCTAATGGAAGGTAACCGATAAGAAAATAGGAAGTATATAAAAAAAACAGTAAGGGAGAGTATATAAAAAAAGAAGGGTGAAGGCATGCTGATTTCAGTTTCTTATTGCCTTTTTTCTTCCTTTATTTCAGGTTTGATAGCTTCCCTGTGTAATCATATGCTTTGATTTCATATAACAAAAGCAATATTTTTTTTCCTTGTGTAAATTTACGGACGGAAATATAAGAGCACGGACCGACGACTGGTCTAAACAAGAATTGCATCCCTGACTGTCGTTATTACCCAGTTATTACCCACAGGGAAAAGAAAAATTAAATAAATAAATATAAGGTTGTACATTTCCTGTTATTATGTAAAGGTTCCTCATTTTATATTTAACTTGTTTTCTCTTTATACTTTGTCTATTTGACAGGTGATATTGATCCCGTGCAATTCATGAAGCATAGCGCTTGCGTGTAAAATACAGATATTAGAAAAACATGAAATCATCCCTCATGTCCGTGTAGGATGAACTGTTAATTAGGGGCTCAGTAAAGAAATCCTTATTAGAACCATATCTCATAATCTGGAAATAAACATAATGGCAAAGTTACAAGTTTCATGAAGGCGATAAATGTTAGAATTCCACAATATATAAAGTGAGGTTACCCACATCCCACGAGATGTTTGGTATTGAGTCACTAACATGAAGATTCCACGATACTGCCTTTCTGTATATTCATTTATCTATCTATCTATCTATCTATCTATCTATCTATCTATCTATATATATATATTCTAACCAATCTATACTTAATGCTAAAGAGTACATCATACATAATTTTGTGTTTTAATATATCTCTCCTCCTATACCCTCCCTCCCCCCAACCACACACACACACACACACACACACACACACTCTCTCTCTCTCTCTCTCTCTTAATCTGGGTACTTCATAGGCCCTTATGTGGAACTACCGTCAGCCAGATAAGGGACGTGAGCACGATAACATCTGAAGAGAAGCCTAGATAAGAATAGGATGAGAGGATAAGAAGAGTCCACTAAGAGATCACAGAGGAGGTTCCCATCTCAAATCCTCTTCAAGATAACAGGATTTGGGGAAGGGAATAGTGGGGAGTGGGGAGGCTTGATGGGAAGTAAGAGGAAGCGGCGAGGCTGATAGACAGAACTAGGAAGGACAGATGATACCCACAGTGGGTATCATGGGTTAGATGCATATTAGGTGTAAGAATGAGGTTGAAGAAAACTTTAGTTACTCTTATTACAGTTACATTTTAGTGTTTTTGGAGGTGGCCTCAGTATGCTTCACAAGTTTTATGAACTTGCTTCCCCTTCCTTGCCTACAAAAAGTGTGAATTTTGAATCTTTTCTGTAATCAAAGTCTCTATTCATTTCTAACCCAAAGTCTCGTGGAGATCTATTTGATCTCGTCATAGAACACGTGAATAAAAGTCTTCTGCTCCCGTGACCTCAAACGATCTCCAGTGACATCAAACGATAAAGCGTCAACAAGGCGAGATAAGAAGAGATGAAGACAGTCTCTCACGCCTCGATACAACCAAGAGAAAGTCCCACGGAGATAAGACACTTTTTAAGAAGTTTTTTGTTTTTCTTATCCAAATAAAGGTAGACAGCTAAGTCGAAGTGGGAAGATAAACCGTAAGAAGCATTTCGGCAAACAAGTGTTTTATAACAATGCTTTTGCTCATGTAACAGATAAAGCGCTCCTTAATCTCAGTGATGGAAAATAGTCTTCATTAACAACGACAGTAATAATAATGATATAAATAATAACAAGAATATTTATATAACCGAGCGTACTTTGTTTTTCATTATAAAATCATTATTCTAGATGATGACACGTTCAAATAATAATTCGGTGGTTAACGAGAGAGAGAGAGAGAGAGAGAGAGAGAGAGAGAGAGAGAGAGAGAGAGAGATCTGGCACAAGGATTTATGTCACGTTCCACAGCTTTACACCTCACTGAAGCAAGAGGTCACGGGTGGTGAATATTGAGGAGAGAGAGAGAGAGAGAGAGAGAGAGAGAGAGAGAGAGAGAGAGAGAGAGGAAAAATTCTATGACTATCAAGAATGGTAATAAACAGCCAGCGGAACACGAAACTTGCATGGCTCCTATATGTAAGGTATTCTGATCTTAAGGTGATGAAGAGACAATTTTTTCATTTACCATTATCCGATTCTAACTTACTTGACTGGTCTGTCCTCTTCTTAATCAAAATTCATGTCTATCTGTCTCCTCAGTTTGTTAGATTACCTACTTTGACTCTATTCCTTCTTTATCAGTGTTTCTGCTTCGTCTTTTTTACCAATTTAGGTAGTTTTCTCGCACCTTCAGACTTTCTCGTTTGTGTGTCCTCCTGAATTGCCATTTTTTGTTGTTGTTGCTTTGTCTGTTTATCCATTGTGCCAAGTAGTCGCAGGTAATAAAAAAAAGGAAGGTTACACTTCAAAACACGAAAACAAATGGAAAGCGAAATCTAATTGGAAATTCTCGAAACGATCTTCAAGTTCCCAACAACGCTCTGCTGCGGAAATAGTCACCGGTGCGTACACTGAGAGTCAATATTTCGGTCTAAAATATTTCTTCCCGACGACTGACTACAGCCAGGCGTTCGAATCGTTAATTGTTTTCTACGTGTCGGCTGCCTTTGCAATCGACAGCATGACAAAGACTTTCTCGGTGTGTGTGTACGTGCGCGCATGCACCGTTTTTGAAAAGAGTAAATGTTTCGCATTTTGCTAAGGCGCTGAAAATTTGATGGGCTTGTGTTGTTTTCAAACCCGCGGGCCTTTGGGCTTCTCTGGGAAGCATAATAGTGTGTCTGACAACACCAGGGACCAAAGATTCCCTTCGGAATCCCAGGGGACTAACCTCCATTATTCCAATTGATTTGCTTTAGTTTTGTAAAAAGACACACACACCACAGTTCCTGCTTTTCAAAACTCATTGAATACGCGAAATCCATCCTGGAGGTAAGGATGTGGTCTGTGTGAGATATAGAAAACAGGAACTGTTGTGTCTTTTTCCATAAGGGTATTATCTGTTGATTCCTGATGGAATCTTTGGGACTCCCTGGTGATACTAAGAACTCTGATGCTTACCATGGAAGCCCGGGGGACGTTTTTGATTAAGCTGGCCTTATGTCAGCACGGGCTCTTGCTCATAGAGTAGCCCGTAATCCCAGGGGACCTGTTCTATGAAGTGGGCCTACTTGCGGGCTTAATTGTAGGTACAGCCCGGTGCCAAAGGGGACCTACACACGCCTGGAAGAGACAGGGTGCCCCTATTTGGCAAATGTGCCTTCCACCCATTTCAAGTACGAACTGTTTTTATATGCATGTCATTTATATTACCATTTTTAATAATTTCCGCGTGCGTTTAGATTACTTTGATTTCGTTGTTATTATCACTATACTCTGTTTTTTTTCATCTGTCCATCCGCCTGTGGTGTTTTTGTATGGTAACACTGCGTCCCGGGCTTTAGATAGTTACACTATGTGTAAGTTTTAGGTAAATAAAAGGATATCTGGGTTTACATTTGCAACTGAAAAGTGTTTTAATAATTTACTGTATGCGAATTACACCGTTAATATTCGAAATAGGATATTATTATAATCGTTGAATGTAAGCTGAATGTAACTGTCTAAAGCCCGGGACGCAGTGTTACCATACAAAAACACCACAGGCGGATGGACAGATGAAAAAAAACAGAGTATAGGCATAATTTTGGTGAAGCTTAGTAATATGGCAATTTCAACAGGAGTATACACAGCAAAATCGAAACTAACTACTTTTCAGCTAGATTGCTTAGACTATTAGTTCATATCATTCTGGTTTCAAATCGAGAAAGAATGACTCTAGACGAAGAAAGTTTGTGAACATAAAAGATTAGGAAATTGTCTACAAGATTCTCACTTCTCATGAGCCCTCGGCTTACAAGAAACTCAACTGATTACATATCCTCCTATTACATGTCAAGAAGATTAACATTCAAATCTCGCGCCCCTCCCCATCCCCTCCCCCCGAAAAAGAATTTCTTTATTAAAAGCAGTAATAGCCTCCTCCTGTTTTAGTCACTCACACACACACACACACACACACACACACACACACACACACACACAGAGAGAGAAGAGAGAGAGAGAAAGAGGAGGAAACCCGAAAATTTGAAACTGACATTCGTTTTGGGCATAAGCAACTAATTTCGGGGTTGAGAGAGAGAGAGAGAGAGAGAGAGAGAGAGAGAGGTGGGGGAGGGGTTGGGGGTTTTTCCGGGGGAGGGGCATGCTAATACAGAGGAAATACCGTGGCATTGCGCTAAAAAAAAAAAATAAAAAAGTCCAGCTGCCGACTAAACCAAATTGATCCAATTTTTGGTCCTATGGACTCTCCAGCCTTTGTTTCGAACGAATTTGTCATTTCCAGAAGTAAGCCCAATATCGGCCTTGCAATAATATAATTCAAAATAATTTAAACACATGCAAGAACGTTATTAGAAATGGTAACACCACTGGCCCAGCATACAAAAATAGACGTTACAAGTACCCCATTTTACCAGATAGGGGACCCTGTCTTCGCTATTATCCGGGGGGTGGGGGGGCCAGAGATTCCGTCCGGAATCCACGGAGGATAGCCTCTATTAGTCAAAATGATTTAGTTTAGTTTTAGAAACAAAACACATGATACAGTTTCTGCTTTCTAAATCTCCTTGAAAACAATTAACCCATCCAAGAGGCAATTGTAATTCTCCAGAGCCAAGGATGAATTCCGCGTCTCTAAGAAGCTGTAGAATAGCAGGAACAGTTGTAAATATTTTGCCAAAACTAAACTAAATCAATCTGAATTATATAGACTATCCTTCGGGGATTCCGAAGGGATTCTTTGGTCCCTGGTGTTGCCGAGGACCCTCTGGTGATTCCCAGAGAAGACCAAAGGCCGTGTTTCATGAAGTGGGCGTAGATGTCTGGAGGAGAAAGGTGCACCTCTTTTGCCAATGAGCTTTCCACCCATTCCACATCGGTATTTGAAGGATAAACACTTATTTTTGTATGCATGTCATTTGGTATTACCTTTCCCATAACTTTCATGCATGCTTTTAACTTATTTTGACATGAATAATAATAATAATAATAATAATAATAATAATAATAATAATAATAATAATAATAATAATCATCATCAATAACATAATCATAATCATAATAATAATAATAATAATAATAATAATAATAATAATAATAATAATAATAATAATAATAATAATAATAATAATAATAATAATAATAATAATAAGGTGTTGGTTAGGTCGTCAATAGACTTAAGTCAAGTTAAGCAACATTGGGGCTGGTCAGTCGTTGGATGGGTGACCGCTCTCCTCGGCGTTGATTCCTTGGGAAAGGATCTTTACCATAATTTCCTCAGTCTACTCAGCTGTAAATGAGTACCTATCCTGATGGGGTTAGGGTCCAGCTATGGGTTAAATAGCAAAACTCAGCAATGATGGAAAGAAATGAAGGAATAAACGATAACGACGTAAATGGAACCTCTGGCAACAGAGGAGCCTCGTCCGGCAACCAGGTATTCAACCCAATTGTAGGGGAAGACGGTCAGGTACTTGGAGGTCGTCATCCAGCAACTGATCACCACAACGACAGCAATCAACAGCCTGAGATTGGAGCTACAGAGGCAAAAAGGAAGAAATGGACAAGAGAAGAAAATAAGGAAATATGGAGATGCTACATCAGAAGCAACCCGACGGAGAGAGGATATAGAAGAAGATTGATCAACATCTGGAATGAGATGAATAACACCCCCCAAACAGAGCAGAGGCTGGCAGACCAAGTAAGGAACATAAAGAAAAAGAACTGGCTCTCCCCAACAGAAAGAGAAGAACTGGAAAGGGAAATGTCACACGACAACGAATTACACGAAGACGAACTGAGAGACGATGCCACAGAAGACGACAGGGAGGATGAAGTATCAAACAACGACACACGAAGAAACACTGACGAAGTAACAGAGAGGACGGAATGGGTAGAAAAGATTAGACAATGGATGGAGCCAGATACAGAGAGAACAAAGATCCCCTCCATGAAAGCCTACAACACCAAGAAATTAAGGGAGAAAACAAGTGAGGTCAATGAAATAATGGGCCTAATACACACCACCAGTATCACAGAAACAAATAACTTGACATATGCAGGAGCAAGATTAGTAGCAGAACTGATGGGGATTCGAACACCAACACCACCGTCACAACCAACCCAACAGAAACCAAAACAGCAACCTCCTTGGAAAAGGCGCCTGGAAAAGCAAATCATGGTGATGAGATCTGACTTGAGTAAACTGAAAGAGATGGCAGAAAAAAGGCTAAGAAGCAAGAAAACAGGGAGGAACTCAACGAGAAATACAAAGTACAAGAGAGGGGACTAAACAACACAATAGAAGATGTAAAACAGAGGCTTAAGGCCAAAGCACACAAGATCCAACGGTACATGAACAGGAATAAGGGATACCAACAGAACAAACTATTCGGAACCAACCAGAAAGACTATACAGCCAACTAAGAGGGGAAGACAACCACCCAGAAATTCCTGAAGCCGAACCAAGTAAGAGACTATGGGAAAACATATGCAACATGGCTCCAGGAAGTCAAGGAAGAAGAAACAGGGAGAATAAAACAAAGATTCACAGACATCACGACAGACACAGTCAGACACCAACTAAAGAAATGCCAAACTGGAAACCCCAAGGTCCCGATGAAGTCCATGGATACTGGCTCAAAACTTCAAGGCCCTACACCCACGAATAGCAGAACAACTCCAGCATTGTATCTCAAATCACCAAGCACCCAAATGGATGACCACAGGAAGAACATCCTTAGTACAAAAAGACAAGAGTAAGGGAAATATAGCCAGTAACTACAGGCCTATCACCTGCCTACCAATAATGTGGAAGTTACTAACAGGTATCATCAGTGAAAGGCTATACAACTACCTAGAGGAGACAAACACCATCCCCCACCAACAGAAAGGCTGCAGAAGGAAGTGTAGGGGCATAAAAGACCAGCTCCTCATAGACAAAATGGTAATGAAGAACAGTAGGAGAAGGAAAACCAACCTAAGCATGGCATGGACAGACTATAAGAAAGCCTTCGACATGATACCACACACATGGCTAATAGAATGCCTGAAAATATATGGGGCAGAGGAAAATACCATCAGCTTCCTCAAAATACAATGCGCAACTGGAATACAGTACTTACAAGCTCTGGAATAAGACTAGCAGAGGTTAATATCAGGAGAGGGATCTTCCAGGGCGACTCACTGTCCCCACTACTCTTCGTAGTAGCCATGATTCCCATGACAAAAGTACTACAGAAGATGGATGCCGGGTACCAACTCAAGAAAAGAGGCAACAAAATCAACCATCTGATGTTCATGGACGACATCAAGCTGTATGGTAAGAGCATCAAGGAAATAGATACCCTAATCCAGACTGTAAGGATTGTATCTGGGGACATCAGGATGGAGTTTGGAATAGAAAAATGCGCCTTAGTCAACATACAAAAAGGCAAAGTAACGAGAACTGAAGGGATAAAGCTACCAGATGGGAGCAACATCAAACACATAGATGAGACAGGATACAAATACCTGGGAATAATGGAAGGAGGAGATATAAAACACCAAGAGATGAAGGACACGATCAGGAAAGAATATAGGCAGAGACTCAAGGCGATACTCAAGTCAAAACTCAACGCCGGAAATATGATAAAAGCCATAAACACATGGGCAGTGCCAGTAATCAGATACAGCGCAGGAATAGTGGAATGGACGAAGGCAGAACTCCGCAGCATTGATCAGGAAACAAATGACAATACACAAAGCACTACACCCAAGAGCAAATACGGACAGACTATACATAACACGAAAGGAAGGAGGGAGAGGACTACTAAGTATAGAGGACTGCGTCAACATCGAAAACAGAGCACTGGGGCAATATCTGAAAACCAGTGAAGACGAGTGGCTAAAGAGTGCATGGGGGAAAGAAGGACTAATAAAAGTAGACGAAGACCCACAAATATACAGAGACAGGAGAAAGACAGAAAGAACAGAGGACTGGCACAACAAACCAATGCACGGACAATACATGAGACAGACTAAAGAACTAGCCAGCGATGACAATTGGCAATGGCTACAGAGGGGAGAGCTCAAGAAGGAAACTGAAGGAATGATAACAGCGGCACAAGATCAGGCCCTAAGAACCAGATATGTTCAAAGTACGATAGACGGAAATAACATCTCTCCCATATGTAGGAAGTGCAATACGAAAAATGAAACCATAAACCACATAGCAAGTGAATGCCCGGCACTTGCACAGAACCAGTACAAAAAGAGGCATGATTCAGTGGCAAAAGCCCTCCACTGGAACCTGTGCAAGAAACATCAGCTACCTTGCAGTAATAAGTGGTACGAGCACCAACCTGAAGGAGTAATAGAAAACGATCAGGCAAAGATCCTCTGGGGACTATGGTATCAGAACGGATAGGGTGATACGTGCAAACAGACCAGACGTGACGTTGATTGACAAAGTCAAGAAGAAAGTATCACTCATTGATGTCGCAATACCATGGGACACCAGAGTTGAAGAGAAAGAGAGAGAAAAAATGGATAAGTATCAAGATCTGAAAATAGAAATAAGAAGGATATGGGATATGCCAGTGGAAATCGTACCCATAATCATAGGAGCACTAGGCACGATCCCAAGATCCCTGAAAAGGAATCTAGAAAAACTAGAGGCTGAAGTAGCTCCAGGACTCATGCAGAAGAGTGTGATCCTAGAAACGGCACACATAGTAAGAAAAGTGATGGATTCCTAAGGAGGCAGGATGCAACCCGGAACCCCACACTATAAATACCACCCAGTCGAATTGGAGGATAAAATTTTATAATAATATAATAATAATAATAATAATAATAATAAGAAATATATGCAGAGACTCAAGGCGATACTCAAGTCAAAACTCAACGGCGGAAATATGATAAAAGCCATAAACACATGGGCAGTGCCAGTAATCAGATACAGCGCAGGAATAGTGGAATGGACGAAGGCAGAACTCCGCAGCATATATCAGAAAATCAGGAAACATATGACAATACACAAAGCACTACACCCAAGAGCAAATACGGACAGACTATACATAACACGAAAGGAAGGAGGGAGAGGACTATTAAGTATAGAGGACTGTGTCAACATCGAGAACAGAGCACTGGGGCAATATCTGAAAACCAGTGAAGACGAGTGGCTAAAGAGTGCATGGGAAGAAGGACTAATAAAAGTAGACGAAGACCCAGAAATGTACAGAGACAGGAAAATGACAGACAGAACAGAGGACTGGCACAACAAACCAATACACGGACAATACATGAGACAGACTAAAGAACTAGCCAGCGATGACACATGGCAATGGCTACAGAGGGGAGAGCTAAAGAAGGAAACTGAAGGAATGATAACAGCGGCACAAGATCAGGCCCTAAGAACCAGATATGTTCAAAGAACGATAGACGGAAATAACATCTCTCCCATATGTAGGAAGTGCAATACGAAAAATGAAACCATAAACCACATAGCAAGCGAATGCCCGGCACTTGCACAGAACCAGTACAAAAAGAGGCATGATTCAGTGGCAAAAGCCCTCCACTGGAGCCTGTGCAAGAAACATCAGCTACCTTGCAGTAATAAGTGGTACGAGCACCAACCTGAGGGAGTGATAGAAAACGATCAGGCAAAGATCCTCTGGGACTATGGTATCAGAACGGATAGGGTGATACGTGCAAACAGACCAGACGTGACGTTGATTGACAAAGTCAAGAAGAAAGTATCACTCATTGATGTCGCAATACCATGGGACACCAGAGTTGAAGAGAAAGAGAGAGAAAAAATGGATAAGTATCAAGATCTGAAAATAGAAATAAGAAGGATATGGGATATGCCAGTGGAAATCGTACCCATAATCATAGGAACACTAGGCACGATCCCAAGATCCCTGAAAAGGAATCTAGAAAAACTAGAGGCTGAAGTAGCTCCAGGACTCATGCAGAAGAGTGCGATCCTAGAAACGGCACACATAGTAAGAAAAGTGATGGACTCCTAAGGAGGCAGGATGCAACCCGGAACCCCACACTATAAATACCAGTCGAATTGGAGGACTGTGATAGAGCAAAAAAAAAAAAAAAAAAAAAAAAAAAAAAAAATAGTATTATTATTATTATTATTATTATTATTATTATTATTATTATTATTATTATTATTATTATTATTATTATTGATTAGTGAAGACTGAATTCGATTCTAAGCTCAAAAACATAAATTCAACAGGGATATGTACAGCAGAGTCGAAACTAATCTTTATACCGTGACTGCTGAGAGGATTAGTTCACTATCACCCTAGTTTTAACTGAAAAAAGGAAGAACGTTAGATAAACAGATTTTATGAATAAAAGCAAACAAAATAAGGTAATGACTTACTAGATTCCCACCTCAATGGAGAGAGAGAGAGAGAGAGAGAGAGAGAGAGAGAGAGAGAGAGAGAGAGAGAGTCCAAAAGGAGGAAAAATCGGGAAGTTCAAATGTGACAACCAGTTCTGATACTGGTAACTAATTTGGGCCTCAAAACCTCACAGACATACAAACAAGAGTATGTGGGAGGAGGGGAAGCAGAGAGAGAGAGAGAGAGAGAGAGAGAGAGAGAGAGAGAGAGAGAGAGAGAAGGAGGAGGTATAGGGCACTACAGAATATAAAAAAGTAAAAGATAATAGAATCTAGTAGCTATCAAAAAGAAGTAAACAAAATTGGCCCGATAGTCTCTCGAGACTCAGAGTCGAATGATTTTGGCAATTCTGAAGTAATTCCAATTTAGTCCCTTGTAAAGCCAATTTTGAAACTTGGACCCAAGTTCGGCCGTAAAGTAATGAGATCATTATAAAATCTGAACACATGCAAGACAGTTATTAAAAAAGGTTATAGTGAATTGCATGCATTACAAAAATAAAAGAGATGAATACAAAAATTAGAGCGCCAGTTACTCTACGTGAAATGGGCCAGAAAGGGACACCTTGTCTCTTTCGTTTTCTACTGGAAGAACGTGATCAGGTCCCTGAGCTCCGTAAATGAAGACTAAAAATCGTGGCAGTATTCAACTATAGTTCTTTTCCGATACTATAAAGAAGCCGAAACAAAACAGCATTATAAATATAAGCAGTGTTGCCAAGACCCCCTGGCCTCAAGCAATTCCTTTCTTCTTCTTCTCCATTTCTCCTCTGAAGTCGTGACGGCATTTTCCATTAAGAGATTACGATAAAGAGATGATAGAAGTCGTCTTCTTAATGTCCTTTAAAAGACGAGCTTTAAGGCACGCGGGGATTAAAAACGAGGGAATAAAAAAGAAGAAGAAGAGAATTGCGAAGACGGAACAGAACTGGTCATGAGATTTGATTAGAATCCATCATATTAAGAGGCTTTTATTCCTTCACTGCCATCGCATTATCGAATCGGCTCATCCGCGATTTGAAGGGAGCTGGAGAGATAAGGCTCCGCTAAGCTCGGAGCCTAAAGTGAATTATCATCTTCAGGTCTCTTATCTAAGACTATTATTATTCATCGTGATTTTTGTTGTGTTATTTCGACCACGAAAGTATTTTATTTTTATTTAACTGATGAAAAGTTGTTGTATTAGAGGAATTTTATGATAATATTTTCATGATGGTGTTTTGTAATCTTATGAAAGAGGAAATAAATGATAATCATTTCCTGATGTTTTGAATTTTAAAAAAAAAAAAAAAAAAAAGTTTTCTTATCATATTTGCTTGCATAAAAAATGATAAATTATTGCCACTTTGAATAACTAATTTTCCTTAAGCAACTGTGACATGGATAAATTACTGAAATTCCAGGAAATTTATACAGAAAATAATAAACCCTTAGAGAATTGCTTTTCTGACTGGAACGTACCAGCAACTAAGGATTAACTTTCTCATTTACTTACTGGTTTTAGTGTGAAGTTTACCTTAAATAGTTCTTAGGTATAGTGTACAATTACGAGTAATGTTGTTACTGAAGCTTAAAAATAAATAGTCCAACAAAAACGCACGTATATCTGAATGCCGAAAAGTTTCAACAAATTCCATAATGTTTTGTAAATAGATTAAGTATGCATAAAAAAAACTGAATACCACGAAAAAGAAATATAAAGAAACGATAAAAAATCGGAAAGAAAACACAATGGAAACACAAACAAAAATAAGGTTTTATATAACAAACCTAATTATATAAGTAAGGTTGAATAGAAAGGAAAACATTAATTAGAATAATAATTCTTTTAGATAAAAAGAACTTGAATAATGAAGAACAAATACAGAAAATGACTAACAACGCAAAACTACGACAAACAATAAAAAAAACCTTTAACTAATAAACCATAAAGCAATAAAAAATAATTAAAAATAAGGAACAAACAACAAACAATATAGAAGCCACGAGGGAAAACGTTAATAAAAAGTAGTTTTAGCCTGAACGGTTTAATAAAACGTTAAACCAGCTGGCTTATTTCTCTGAAGCAGAGCAGGCAATAAAAAGTAATGGGACAGATTCATGATCTCGTTAGCATTCGGGAGAACATTTTGTATGTTACCACTCCTACTATCAGTAGTATTGTTAGTATTAATAATAATAATAATTATTAGTATCATTACCATCATTATGAAAAACAGTAAGAATGAAAATTCAAAGACGAACTGACCAGTAAAATTAATTATTTTCATTATTACCATATACCGTTTCTGTTTGATTAATATTACTGATACTATCTATTCATGATCTTGCAGTTATTGCTATTCATAACTATTGACACTGTTCAGTATTCTTAATATATAATGCTCATATAGATTGTTCTTGATATTCATAGCTTCCTCACTCATTTAATATTAATGATAATATATTGTATATATATATATACTTATTATATATATATAATATATATATTATATATATATATAATAGATATATAATATAGTATATATATACAATAGTATATGTTTATATATAAATATATATATAATATATATATATAGTATATATGTATATATATATATACTATATATATATATCAATAATATATATATATATAATATATAATCTATATAAGCTATCGATTGCTTTCACTTTCACTTTTAAAAGGGAAATTTTTTGTGATTTTCTTCTTTTTTTTTAACCTATAAATTCACAGTAATTACTTTACATCACCTGTATTTCTTATGACTAATTTACATTCTATTTACATACTTCTAAATTTTAGGAGAGTAGATATCGTGAACCGAAAGAACTTGGCAAAGCATGTACGAAGGTCAGCCATACATACATACATACACACACACACACACACACACACACACACATATATATGATAGTATATGTATATATATATATATATATATATATATATATATATATATATATACTACATAATGCTCACCCGTGTGCTTTCACCGTCTTCTCAGTGAAGCAACTTGATGTAGAAATCCCTCCCTGTTCTGGAATGTCCTGTGGACTGGTTATTCTGAAGTTTCTCTTTGGTAATTCTAGGATGCTTTTTCTGCAAGACTTCCCCGAATTGATACACTATGCTTACATACACTATATATATATATATATATATATATATATATATATATATATATATATATATATATATATATATATAATATACCTGTGCGTGTACGTGTGTACATATATTATGAAGAGAGAAAGAGAGAGAGAGAGAGAGAGAGAGAGAGAGAGGAGAGAGAGAGAGGATAACTAAGGGAATAAAATAAATATTAACGAACATACACCTGCACAGTCACTGAAAAAGCTAAAGCTTATTGTCATTTAAAAAAAACATAGGTTCCAACAATACATTTGAATTCTCCATTCACACGTACTGATTTCGCGCGCGCTCTAACATATCATATTTTAGCACAAACAAATTTGTCCTTTTCTTAGTTTCAGACTTGTACTACATAAT
>NC_061100.1:37973919-38031419 GCF_015104395.2 Macrobrachium nipponense
TCTTCCATTTCGCCTCCCAGTCCTTTTAATCTCAAATTACTCTTTGCCGCCCTGTTAACGATGTTCTGGCGGGCTAATCTATGAAGGTATCTCGTAGCTTACTGAAATTCCAGACCACTGAGACAGTTGCTGTCGAATTCTCTGTGTCCTGTCTCGTCTCCCGTCCAATTCTCCCCACGTATCCTCTGTCCACGGTCTAGATATATAGTTCTATCTGGACCGTGCCTCTGTCGAGATCATTAACTCTTAGATTGAACGGTTCAGTAGCTGTGTCTTTTAACCTCTACAGCCAGGCCCTGGAGTTTTCCTGGCACTTAACGTTTAATCCTGTTTAATCCTGCATCGCTTTCATAGTGGCTGAGCTCACCTTTCTTCACTCCCTCCCTTTTTCTCTCTCTCTTCTTTGACCTAAGCTAGGTAATTGCATTTTGGTGTACGTTCCGCTTTCCTCTATCTCAAGGAAAACAGAGAAGGAAACCTTAAGTCTTATAAATGAACTAAATTCAGGTCGACACGTCGCGTAACTTTTCTAAAGGGGCTTACTAGATTTCTTGGCATTAAAAATTGGGGGCCATTTAAAATTCAGGAGCTGATCTGGTATGAAGTCACGTTACCCAATAAAATATTAAGAGAAAGATATCTGTTTTCAACTTTCAGTTTCCCTCTGTTCTCATTCTCACTCTTTCCATCCATCCCCCTCCCCAATTTTTTTATTTTGGTGGGGGGGGGGGGGGGGTGGTGGGGGGGGGGGGGGGGGGGGATCTTGGTGAAAATCAGAAATAAAGTAATCAAATGAATCGGTATGTGAAAGCTAAAGTTATCACCTTTAAAATCTATGGAACTTGTACGTAGTTGTATTTTCCTTCGCGCCTGAGCTCTTCCAAAGTGTTTTGGTAAATGTTATTCTTTCACTTGCACTAATGTATTGCGAAGCAATTTGTTCTACGGCTATATGTAGGAATTCTCCGTATTTGGGTTTCCTCCGCCTTTTCTGTGTTTTCATCAAATAAATGTCGCTGATTCTTTATTGCTCAGCATTTTCGACGCCAAGTGATTTCAAGGTTGCGATCAAGAATTCCAAAGCAAGCGCGGAAAGTATTCGAACATAAACTGGTTCGAGCGAAGCAATTAAGAGAGGTCATTATCGCCTTTAAATACCGGCCAAGAATGTTGAAAAGTAGAATAAAAATAAATAAATAAGATCAAAGGCGTAAAGCGGAAGTGGACGTAAAACCTTCAAGGATCAATTAGTTTCGGAAACCGAGACAGGTTCGGAATCCGCTTCGACAGCTCGTAAATTCGAACACAAACACATCGAGGCTGCTCCGTCCGTTTCGAAACATCCGCATAGCACGCACCGAACCCCTGGAGCGAAAATGTAAACAAATGCCTCCCGTCAAGGATGTCGTAACAAACACGGAGGACTCGCGTCGTCGTAGCTGTGCCCTCTGGGCTCCGGCTCTGTCCCTGATTTAGTGGTTATGTGACCCTAAAGCTACCGGAAAGTGGGTCTCTCTCTTTCTCTCTCTCTCTCTTTCTCTCTGTGGTACAGTAACCTCTTTACCAGAAGTGATTAACTAACTTGGCCTTCCTTCAGTGTTCTGTTTGTCGTCGTGATTTAGTGATCTGCGCTACCTATTGATACATCTGCTTTTATTGGTTGGCATAGTCCGCTCATCTTGTGCATGGATATGTGTTTGTTCACCTCTCTCTCTCTCTCTCTCTCTCTCTCTGTCGTGCAACGTTTTTTCTTCCGGAATTGATTACTGACCATATTCATTCTTGTGTAAATCACTTCTATAACAGTCCATTCGCTCCAAATAACTGCTTTATTGCACGGTGAACTGCAGAGTAACACTTGACAGCAATCCTGACGGCGGAACAAAACATGACATCCCCAGCGACAATCCGGTCGTGAGAGGTAATGACGTGAATACATGGCAATTTTGTGGCAATGCCAGTTCTTTCCGCGATATATAACACAAGCAAAAGCTTTTAGCTACGTCAGTTTTTTACAAGCGACTGACAGCGATACCGTGATCGACTCTGTTCCTTAAATTGTTTTGCTTTTGCTGTTTTTGTTGATTAAGTTGGCGTTGAGCTGGCAAGGGATCTTGCTCATAGAGCAGCCCGTAAGTTTGCTTTAAAATAATAATAATAATAATAATAATAATAATAATAATAATAATAATAATAATAATAATAATAATAATAATAATAATAAAGGGCTAGTATAATTCACTTGCAGACAGAATGCAAAATGATGAAATAATTTAGATATTCCTTTTCTCAGTTAAGTTAAAATCTTTTTAATATTCTATTAATGTATCTCAAGCTGATAATATTGGACCATGATCAGAATTCTATCTGTGCTGTACAGCAGGTCCATTACTAGTATTATTCTTGTAATAGTAAAGACTAGCAGTTTTACCGAAACCATGGAATATTAGTCCTTGCGGTCAGAACGTATAGATCCAGATGTCGCGAATCATGAATAGAGTCATTATAACGGCTTCATAAACTCTTAAATGCTATTGTTATTATTATTATTATTATTATTATTATTATTATTATTATTATTATTATTATTATTATTATTATTTCGGAAGGAGACCCTCTCGTGGGCAAGTTTTGTTAAAAATGGCTGCTGCTTCAGCACTATTAATCTTGTAGAGAGTCTTCTCTTTTTTCTGATGACAGCTTTCTCTCTGTTGCTTAGACTGGCGAGCAACGCACCAAAGGGTTATTATTATTATTATTATTATTATTATTATTATTATTATTATTATTATTATTATTATTATTATTATTTAAGAGTATTATAAAAGCAATACGTTCAGAAAAATAAATACTTCATCTCTAATATCATTATATGATTCTGGCGCCCATCAATTTTCGGTGCGACTTCGAATCGTTATTTTAATCATTTCCAAAAATCTCATGCCATCACTCGCCTTTCATTGATATCGATCCTGACGCCGCAAACAAATTTCTGATACCAGGTTTTCATGCAAGATCAACATTCGACTCTTGACTCAAAAAAAAAAAAAAAAAAAAAAACTGAAAGAATGTCGACCCGCCCGAAGCTAATTGGTTCCTCGTTACCTCAGTAATTCGACCGAATTGGTCGTTCGCCAGGATCGCATAATTGGGAAAAGAGCCAGGATAATCTGGCCATATTCGGTCTTATTTTCCGCTTCATTGGTTTTACCTGCTGTTATATCTCCGTTCGTTTTGCCAAAAACCCTCGCGACCGGAGGCGACGAATGTGATGTGGGGTTTATCTGAGTCGTACTTTCTATTTGTTCAACTTTGGGTTTTCCTGGATTTCCGCCTTTTTTGGCCATTTTCCCTTAAGTGGTCTTGAATGAGATTCTCGTGTTCTCTCTTTCAAGCTCCCTTTTTTTATTTCGGGTGCGTCGCTAGTCCACTTCCGTATATGGAGTACTGACTTCTTAATTCGGCTTTGTATTCCATTTGATGACTGTCATCGATATTATCATAATTACCAATTTTTCTGTTCCACTACGCAACTGTTTGGTTAACTACATATCTCGTGTATCTTATGTAACTTGGGCACTGTATGGTTTCTACATTGTTTATCTCTGTATATGGTCTGAGATGAAAGAAAGGATATAATAATAATAATAATTATAATAATAATAATGGAGAAACAAATCCACAGTTATGTAAATGTACATATATTCAAATTTAAAACTTTAAGGATGGCTACCCTTAAAGTTTTAAATTTAAATATATGTACATTTACATAACTGTGGATTTGTTTCTCCATTTGAAGACTCGTGGCTACTATTGAGGATTTTTTAATAATAATAATAATAATAATAATAATGAATAATAATTTAATGAATGATGATGATGATGTGATGATGGGATGATGATGATGATGATGATGATGATTATTAATACATTCCAACGTGTATGTTATAAATAGGCCTCCAGAAAACCAGAATGACCAAAGCCGCACCTCATTGCTTTGTGCCTTATACGCTCTTCATTTCTCGTGCTTTTATCCATTTCTATATTGAATTATTTATTGTCTAAAATGAACGCCGTCCCTCCGGGATGGAAAAAAAAACAACTTATACAGATATTATAGACAGAAAATAATATGGATATTTTTTATTATAACTTTTCAGTTCTCGGTCGTGCTTTTCAGGCACTTTTTTATTTTTTTTTTATTCTTTTAACACTTGTAATTTATGAGAAGCCGGAAGCTGTTGGGGGAAGTCCTTGGAACATTTTAAAACTTATTTCACCCGTCTTCATTAGAACCACTTTACAGGGTTTTAAAAAGAATAATGGCTGCGCCTCAAACGCGCATACCTTGAGCAACTGATTATCTTTTTGTTGGTGTTACTTATGACTGAAAACACTGGCAAGAAAGTTTATCGTAAAAACGGAAAGTCGTAAACAGTTTTCGCCATGATATAACAGACGCAGATACGTGACAACTAGAGATAATAATCACTTTAGATGATTTGATCAAACTGCACCATATGTTTATATTTATTCAGACTGACTTCAACACATAGCTATTTTGTTATGTGCTAAAAAACAAATCTTAGAAAGTTTTCACCATTATGTAATTGGCGCAATTACGTGATAAGCATAGAGACAATAATCGCTTGTGATAATTTTATAAGATTGGACCATATGTTTATACGCAATAAAAATTAGCTTTACCTAATTACAGATTCCCTTCCGCAGGCAAAACAAAGCAAAGCAAACGAAACAAGCAAAGCAACACATGCTTGTTAAAATGAAATAAATGGCTGTGAGATAAACAGTGACTCCTCCGGTGTTTCACCTCAACAATATCCGAAACATTATAGCATCGTTAACCAAAGCAAAACAAGGCAATTGCAACGGGTTCTTTTTGCAACACTAAGACACCACTCAAATACGTAAACGTGATATTTACCCCGAACAGATTGTGTGGTTAGTTTGTTTTGAAGTAAATTGTCTCAGGGATTACTTAATTTCTTGGACAGGCTAAACATAATTTGTTATGTTTTTATTTTATTTATTTATTTATTCTAGTTTTTTTGGTTAAAGATGACTTGATATCTCAACACTTCCATTACAGATCGAATGGTAAATGAAATGAAACAAAAAAGAACGCAAAATAGTGAAGCGAATTAATGTTTCTGTGTTTATTTTAATGACTTTCTTCTCACATTCGTTTGCTTTTTCCCTTCAGATTACTATTGCAACTGTCATTATTTTATCCGTCGGTATTTTTTCACTGTCTTACTCTTTGTTGAATCAAAAAGGACTGACGAATATTTTGTCATTTTAAGCTATGATATCTTTTGCTTAACTTATGAAATTTGTTTTTTTAAACGCTAGAGCCAAGCATTATATCAACCACAGTTTCTCACAGGCAGCAGTAAACGTACATGCAAGAAATGAGGGAACAGAAAGTGCAGAAATTAATCCCTGAACTGAATTATTCCCTCTTTTTCTCTCTCTTTACACACATCTGACCCTCCGTCTTTCCCATCATTTTATGATTGCAGTTACAATCTCCGATGATTATCATCTTGAAACGGGGAAAACTCGAAACAATGGAGTTGCCCAGACCTTTCCCCCCTAACTTGGCGCATTGTTTAACACCGCTTGGCGCTGTTCAGCGGAAAGGGGCCATAAATCACGCCGTTTTCGCGGGGATTACAGCGCGAAAAGTCCCACGTAACCGGACTTTTCTCTCATTTGTTTTAATCTTACTTTGGAGGCGTTATGTCGTCTATTTACATAAAGAGGAAATATTTGACTGGTCTTGAAATGTGAATATTGTACAGTCGAACTGTTTCCTCTCTATTTTGATCAGTTGTTTGCTTGGTTAATATGTTAATACTTTAGATATGTGGAGGAAAATAAACTGGATATTTTGAAAATTGCCGTCCGTCCCTCTACAATAAATGGCAGTGGCAAAAAGAAAAATAAATGAAAATCTCACCACTACCCATATTTTATTCCATACCTTTGGGACGATTATTATTATTAGCAACGAAGTTCTCAGTATATCACACCAACATTTTATTTTCTCTTTTGCCAGCTATTTGCAGCCTGATACGCTTGTAAGAAGCCCGCAAGAGGGCCGACGAAGCGGTTGCAAAAGGGAAATTCAATTAGTGATAAAATCTGGAAAGACAGGAAGAGGTTTTTGCGGTGGCATGTCGGAGCAAGGAGCATATCCCCCTACCCCCCCCCACTCCCAACACCAACACCCCGCCCCGGCCCCGAGCCCCTGTCCAATTATTCCCACAGGTAAACGAGAGCAAACAATCCTTAATGCACCTGTAAGTCCCGAGGTCTCGGTGATCAGCTCTGACGTGAAATTATGCCTCTGTTGATTGCATCAGTGAATTGGGGGGGTGGTGGGGGGAGGGGGGGGTAATTCTTTCACGTCGTTATGTGACGTACTGGCTCAGCGAATTCTCTGTTGTGAACGAATGGGCTCTGTGAGATAGATATTTGTTTTTTTGTACATCTGTCAATCCTTATTAATCTTGATGAGAAATTTCTGACTAGCTTTAACAATATAACAGAATTTCTCTCTCTCTCTCTCTCTCTCTCTCTCTCTCATCTGTCTTCTTCTCTCTCTCGTCTCTCTCTCTCTCTCTTTTTCTTTCTCTCTCTGTACCTTAAATGATATTACAGAGAAGTCTCTCTCTCTTTCTCTCTCTGCTTTTCCTATCTATCTACCTGTAATAATATTACAGAGAAGTCTCTCTCTCTACTGGTCCCATCCATCTATCTACTCTTGTTAATATTACAGTGAAGTTTCTCTCTCTCTCTCTCTCTCTCTCTCTCTCTCTCTCTCTCTCTCTCTCTCGTTAGATTAATTGCCATACCATGAAAAAATGAAACTTTCTATTTATTGCCTGACAAGAATCATACCAAAATAAAGATAAAATCGGAGAAAATATTAAAAATGATAACGTAACTATTTTTTTCCTCTAGAACCGCAATGATTGAGGAAATTGTTGGATAAGTATAAACGTGCTTAACAACCGCGAAGGTTATTAAATCCTCGTCCAAGGCGGAAGATCTGCCCATATTCAAGTGGAAAAGATAATCTTACACAAGTCCGATTAAACCAAAGTCGCAAAAGACACCGGACGGATTTAATCAAAGTCTGATAAACATAGCAGTAGTGTATATGTTAAGCTTAATATCTGTGTTTTCTGAATCTGCAAGTTGCCCTGTTTAAGAGAGGTAATCTGACCTCTACAAAGTACTAAATTCATCGTCACAACTTACTTATAAGCATGTGACAGCCTCCTTAGCATAGAATAAATGATTGGTTCTCGAAAATATTAGCCTTGGGTTCGAATGTCCTTCGATTCGTTTGTCGCATTTCATCCTTGAAATACAATGTTCCTATTGTTTTCCAGTGGCTAATCGGTTAAGAGGTTATCAGTTTCTCTCTCTCTCTCTCTCTCTCTCTCTCTCTCTCTCTCTCTCTCTCTCTCTCTCTCTCTCTCTGCTGCGAGTTGTCAACGCTAACTTTTTCCCCTACTCACTAAAATTCAGCAGTTGGTCCACTGGGCTGAGTAGAGAGTCCCCGTTTCCTCAGGCGGCTTTGTAATATTCATCAGGCCACGAATTTCCCATAAGTATGGGAATTTACCCAATAGACATCGGCAGCTCTGGGACTGTACGGCTCGGTGATTGAGTCTTGTCCTCCAACAAGCTTTAGAAAGCTGTCGTCGCCGGCGTTACAGTTTCCGCGGATTCTTATAATCCTTGTTTTTTTATTTCTTTTAATCTTATTTCCATCTGGCCTTGATAAATAGAGTTGCGCTTAACATCGACATTCGCGGGAGAGAGTAAGTAGATTAATGAGAATAATAGGGTGCTTGTTACACGTAATGATAGGCGGAAAGAAATAGTCAGTGGGTCTGCCTAACTCTTGTCACCACTGTGAAGGAGGTTATGTCTATGGTTCTGTTTGTTTGCTCGTTTGTCTCTTTTCCTGATTGTTTGTCCGTTCCGTCTGTTAATAGGGTTACACAGCGCCTCAGTGGCGTGGTTGGTATGGTGTTGGCGTCCCACCTCGGTGGTCGCGAGTTTGATTCCCGGCCATTCCATTGAGGAATGAGAGATGTGTATTTCTGGTGATAGAAGTTCATTCTCGACGTGGTTCGGAAGTCACGTAAAGCCGTTGGTCCAGTTGCTGAATAACCGCTGGTTCCATGCAACGTAAATACACCATACAAACAAAAAACAAATAGGGTTACACAAAAACTTTCGTGTGAATGTATCCAGGGATTTTAACTGACGCTATTTGTAAATAGCACCGAAGCGATCAGTTTTTGCGCGTAATATGGATGAAACTTTATGGAGTAAGATTCTTGGTTTGGGGGAAGAGGGGGGAGGAGTTTGGAACTACGTAGCCTTGACGGAGGTTTGCGGTCTCCAGACAGTCATGCTTTTGTTCTCCATTATGACACTAAGTAGTCTCGCTCCTCTTCGATGTTGGGGAGAGGAACTGTGGGGCGGGGGGTGGGGGGGGGGGGTAGGATGGGGGCCGGGGTTGCAGCTATCAATGCACTTCAAGTGGTGCACTTTAAGCATTACTAAAGGGCTTGTGCAGAGTCTTACTGTTCAACCTCTCTGTTAATTCTTTGTGCAACTGTGGGGTGTTCTTCCAATTCAACCTCAAAAGCCCTGTACTTCATCTTTTATTTCACGGATCTCTTTATCTTGCTGTTCAACCTCTCAACTTTTTTTTTTTTTAAGGCTTAACCAGTAAATAAACGAAAGTGTCCCCGTGCTTGGCTTGACAGCCTAGTTTTAACAGATCTAATAGTTTTTGAGTTCTCCACGTTTTTTCGCAAAATTTCTTGATATACTGCACTGTTTTTCGTCTGTGGCAAATTTTAGCTTTACACGTCCATCGTATCTCTGCTTTTACATCCTTAGCTCCGTATATATTACAGTAAACATTCATCTCAGCAGTTCCATTCTTATTCTGTCATTTCATTCAAAAACTACATTTTCATTCTCATTACGGACAATTGACTCGATTACCCGTCCATACATTAATCCCTCTACTTTCTGCGTTTCACCTGTTCAGTGATTCACCTCAGTGATTCACCTCTCTCCTCTCTTCTCTCTCTCTCTCTCTCTCTCTCGATCCTCTCTCTCTCTCTCTCTCTCTCTCTCTCTATATATATATATATAATATATATATATATATATATAATATGTATGTATGTATGTATGTGAGCGTGCGTGCGTGCGTGTGTGTGTGTGTACTAAGATGAATGACAATAACAGACATGGGGCAGAGTAAATGTATGGCTATCTCATACCATGAATATTTGCTGAAAACCTGAACGCTCCACCACAGTTGAGGAAAACGTGCATTTGTTACACACACACACACACACACACATATATGAATAACTTGATCACGAAGTATATAAAACGTGATGCTATGTATAAATAAAGGTTTTTGCCACGAAGGAAAATTGAAAAGCGAGATAGCCAAGAACTTTCGGTCTAGCTCGACCCTTTACTAGACCGAAAGTTCTTGGCTATCTCGCTTTTCAATTTTCCTTCGTGGCAAAAACCTTTGTTTACACATATATAATATATATATATATATATATATATATATATATATATATATATATATATATATATATATATATATATTTATGTTATACGCAGAATGTATCTACTTTCCAAAGCCTTAACCACAAGAATGTACTAAGCATTATCCGGTCATTTTTAGCCGAGACGTCTTTTCTCGACGCTCAGGCAGCTAAATTGCGAAGGAAAGCATAGTTTCTCGACAGGTGTACGTCACTGAAATCGCTCCTTGACATGTAAATTAAAATGGCCGTTGATGGTGACTGACTTAAGCATCAATAAGTTGTCAACAAACATTATCCCTATTATTATTTTAATGCTTGGCTGTGGTGCACGTCTTTACGCGGGTTACCTAAGAATTAAGAGCCCGTGCAGGCACATGGCCAACTAAATTTAATAAGAAGAGCAGTCTTATGATGTCTTCTTTTTTTACAACTTTATTGAGAGACACAGCATCTTTCTCAAATCTTTTACAGTCTTGATACTCAACTGAGAAACATCCCAATTAGGATGTTCCTTGTTGGACGAGTCGGCAATGTGCTCGACTACCGATCGCGGAGTCCGGGTTCGATTCCCCACTCTGCCAACAAGGAATCAGAGGAATTTATTTCTGGTGATAGAAATTCATTTCTCGATGCGGTTCGGATCCCACAATAAGCTGTAGGTCCCGTTGCTAGGTAACCAATTGGTTACTCGCCACGTGAAAATATCTAATCCTTCGGACCAGCATAGGAGAGCTGTTAATCAGCTCAGTGGTCTGGTAAAACTAAGATTTTTTTTTTATCCCCATTACGCGAATCATTTTTCTCTGCTACTTAGTGATGACGCTCCGAGGAGAGTCTAATTGTTTCCATGTAGTTGTTGATGGGCTAATTAGCCTTGGGTCAGTAGCATGGGCACCTGGTCTTTTAGCAGCCCATACAATGCCATATTTGGATGTAAGGGCAGAACCGGAAGGAGGAGAAAAAAAATAAAGAATAAAAAAAGTAAAAGAGAAAAAGAAGCAGCTTGCTTTACGCTTCAGTACCTGAGTGCTATTCGAACAACGGAAACAACGCCTCTGCAATAAAATGAAAACAAAAACATAGATAAATAAAAACCTTGCTATCGCTGCTGTCAACGCCTTAGGTCAGGAATGAAAACAGTTTTCCGAAAACAACGAATGAAACCAGAGAGAACATGAGCAAAAACGTAGAAAACGCTAACAAAGACTGAGATTATAGTTAGAATGTAAACACAGACTGAAAAGCTTGCAACACACACGAAAGCGCTTAAATCACTGCAACCGCTGTCGACGCTCCATCAGATGCATGTCAACAGCGGAAACAACTAAGAAAAATAACGAAACAAAAAAGCTCAATCAAAGGAAACGTGCATTTACGCCTGAGAACTTCGGCTCAACGAACAATGAGGAAGTTTTTAACTTTTGCAGCAGAAAAAATGGCGTTGCATTTTCTCATATCTAATGATCCGCTAGAGGAAGTTTATGCCGTCCTCGAATTGGCTTCCTGAAGGAAGAAAGAAAGAAAGGAAAATCCACTCCGAAATTACGGAGTTATTCCGGCGGTGATTACTGGAAGAATGTGGAGAAACGAATGGACTGCGGAGCGTAAGACTGTTTTTATGTTTGGCCAAATAAAAATGAAAATAATAGAAATGGGTTAACATTTTCTCACGTGGGTTAGACTCTCTCTCTCTCTTTCTCTCTCTCTCTCTCTCTTTTGGTCACAAGGTTTTTCATCTTACTATTTGTTTTACATGCATGCACTTGTTTGATTATACCACATTCTTAATTTGAAAGTATACCAACACTAACGATTAGATGGGCATTCCGATTGAGAGGGCACCGTTAAAACTCATTAAGCTACAGTTAGGTAAAGACTGTGACAGGTCTATCACTAGAGCTTGAGATAAATGTTTACGTCCCTCAAGGATCAGTTCTGAGCCCTTTGCTGTTCATTACAGTAATGGAGGCAGCTACAAACGAGTCAGAGAAGGAGACTCCTGGAAGCTGCTGTATAAAAGATGACCCAATGTTAACAGCAAAAATTGAAGCAGAGGATACAGCAGTGTTTAAAAGGTTGAATGGAAAGGAAGCAAAAGAAACAAGTCAGGAAATTGACCATATGGCTGCTGTGGGGTCAATTCTGTACTGTAACAGATGGTGTCATAAGAGGTGCTCAGGATTGCACAATATATATACATAATAAAGTAAGAGACTTTCGAAACAGGTGATATATTGGCCAGGTCCAGAGATCATACAGGGAATGGAGGGAAGTCAAGAGTCATGTTGTGGTAGATAGGCAGGGCTTAGGTTAAAACAGTACTTCTGTTACCTTGGTGACACACTGAACACTGAAATCAACACTGACAGGCCAGTAAGAAACGCGGCCTCCTGGTTGAAGTGGAAATAGCCAGTTAAACTGGTGGTCATCACACTAGGCCTGTACTACTTTAAGCAGGGGAAAATCGGCAGTGAAAAAGAAAATGTAGCGGGATTTAAAAAGGTATGACTATTGAATGGTATGGTTCAGGGCCAAAGGTGTGTGTGTGTGTGTAAGGAACCTGAGTAAGTGGCGGAGAGATAGGGTTACCCTAGCAAAGGAAAATAGACTAGCATTTGATGAGAATGGATGAGGAATACTTTGCCTGAAAAACAATCAATATGGACGCAGGAAGACGAAGACTTGTAAGCAACTCAGGAAGACATGAAAAACGTGGGATAGATCACAAGACCCATTCATGATTAGAGTTCAGGGAAAAAAAAAGAGTAAATGGCAGGGAAGAGTGGAGAGAACTCACAGCACGTCTAACCCAGGAAGAGGAAAGGTGACGTGAAAATATTTATGATATTAATGTTGATGGGAGTGCTTAACCCTCCCACTTCCCCACAGCCCACCATCCAACTACATCCCGCCCCCCCCCCCCCCTCTCTCTCTCTCTCTCTCTCTATCTCTCTCTCTCTCTCTCTCTCTCAGAAGTCTTGCGTCATCTTCACATAATGAGCTTCAACTTGAATAAAATTATCTTTTTCCTTTTGTTATACTTCTACCACCACCACCACCACCACCACCACTACTACTACTACTACTATTCTAACCCACTTGCTGTACTTCGATTCCTCTTTTACTTTCTATTAATTCTAAACTAACTTTCCCTTCTCACTCAGTCAGGTTAACTAGTTTTATCCTATCTCTCCGAAGGTGAGGACAGCATCAACACAGCAAGTTATTAAAGTAATACTTTTAGAATTTATCTTTATTTTGTTTCCCTTTCAAATCGGAAAATAAAAGATAGCCTTACGATCACGTTTTGGTTGATTCACCTTCTATGCTTCTAGGGACTGACTCCTACACTGTAGAGTAATTCAAATAGATTTTAGTGCTGCTTTTGACTTGGTAAATCACAAGGCACTTATTCATAAACTGAAGAATCTCGGTGGGTGGACCTGTTTTAGGATCACCTCAAGATTTCCTTTCAGGTAGGCAGCGGTGAGTTACTGTTGATGGGGTCTTTAGCAAACCAAGACCTATTGTGTCCAGGTAAACAAGATTGCTCAGCATGCCAATGATATAGCACTTATAGGTGCAGTAAAGTCTTCACTTATGAGGAATGAAGCTTTCCTTAATCTCAATAGTGACATGGACCAGGTTTGTGAATGGTGTAGTGAGCCTCAGTGCAAATGCAACCACATATAATTGCATTCCGCTTGCAGCGGTGATTGCCAACCCAAGTAGTGACTAGATCAGATCTTACCTTTAGGACAGGTAACATAGGGATATCAGGAAAATTTTCAGATAGCAGCAAAGAGCGGATTTCTGAGTTAAAAGGAAAATATATAGTTGTTCGAAGTCTGTACAGATGCACACACATATACATGTGCATAACTGAATCACGAAAGTTTGGAACGTGATAAATGCATAAATAAAGGTATAAGCCACGAAGGAAAGTGAAACACTGGAGTAGCTTCAAGATCTTTCGACTCAACGTCCTTTACTTAGCAGACTGCTAAGTAAAGGACTTCGAGTCAAAAGATCTTGCAGCCACACCAGTGTTTCACTTTCCTTCGTGGCTTATACCTTTATTTACAAATACATGTATGTATATACACACACACACTCACTTTTGTGTGTGTGTGTGTTTTGTATTTTATAGCCTAACTCTTCTCGTCATCTAAAGGTGATTTTCTCGAGGAGGAGAATACACATTTACTCATCCTTTTTCCGTCCTGTCTTTCCAAACGTTATTTAGAGCATTTAAAGGAATTTTCATCATGAAGCAACAGTGGTGCTTCACTCCACGGTGAATCACGTAGGAAATTACCCTTCCCTTCCAATAAAAAAAAAAAAAAAACTCACTTTAGCGAGAAGGCTACGTCAGCGTATATCCTTTACAGAGTGGATGGTGAATATTAAATTTTGTTTATCTTTACAACGTGAACATGCAAAAGGTTATTCAGCTACGTAAGTGACATTTAGTACACATTAAAAGAACTTGATTCTAATAAGCATCAAAATCAAATTCATGCTGTATAAGCGTCAAGGCCACAGTTGACAGCCTTACCTGGGTGTTGTAACCTTCTCGGGGAACTTCTACCTCTTGTACTAGCATCGGGTGGCTGGGATTGGAAGCCTTAATTATACAGTGACTAACAGACAGATGCTTGGGTACAGTACAAGTACGTTTTAGCAGTCTTGCAAGGAAGGTACCTACAGACGTATCTGGAAAATATATTCATAAAGTAAATTTTCTCTGATCAACATTAGATTTCCGACGCGATGTGATTTGATATTTCATCATGAAAGCTTGTAAATTTGGTGGGACCTTTCTCTTGACAAAAAGGAACCAATATATGCAGTTGAATGACCTTTTCGTGACAAATTGACGAATATTTTGAAGATTTTGGTGTGAATTGTTTTCTAAATATCACATGAAATATCGTGGCCATTACCAGTATACGTTATTTTTGTCCAAGAGGGCCCAACAAATTCTTTATTTGTTCGTAGAAAATAATTAATATTCGATTTTACTAAGGCGACCAAGTTGCATGCACCCCATGAACATTATTGCCCGATGGGGCCATTCGTTCCTTTATGGAAGACGTTAACCCATTCGAACACTTAATACCGGGATAGTGCCATCAGGACGCCTCACGTGGTGTACTGTAGGCATTAGTAAAGAGTATTAGCAGCGTCCCTTCGACCTCTTGCTGCGCCTACCTTCTATTCCTGCCCTTTCTCTTCACTCTTACTATCCAACCTCTCTAACTGTTACCTCTCTGTGCAACGTTGCAGGATCTTGCGCTTCATCTCCGAAATTTTGTGGATCTCTTTATCTTGCTGTGCAACCACTCCAACTCCCTCTTTTCACTGTCTTAAGAGCTGAATGGCTGACAGTGCCCCAGTGCCTGGCTTTGTAACCTAATTTTCATAAATCATAAATCAACCAAAACTCATTCGAATAATCTGTCTGCAATTTAGATGAATATATTTGAGATATAAGAAATTTATCTGATGAATAAGCTGCTAGCAAAGAGGTTTCGTCGATATTAAATCACGGAGGAAGTAATAAAAAGGAATACTGAATTGTTCCTCAAATTCCTAAAGTTTAAGCGTTGTGTCCCTCACACTGGTTGCTGGCAAGTGTTTTTTTTTCTGCAAAAAATGAAAGTTTTTACGTCGCTAAAAAATGAGAGAGAAAAAAAACACGTTTGTATCTATCCTTCGTTCCGACCTACGTGAAAGTCTTCCTCTGAAAAAGTTCAGTGTTAATATTCCCTAAAAAAAAAAAAAAAAAAAAAAATCTTTGGACATGGATCTGCTTGTTTGGCATTTCACGACCGTCGCATTTTATGCAACAATATTAACAGTAATAATATATAGAGAAATTGTTCTTTATAATCGAAGGAAAACGTTCAATCAATATTAATGAGAAACGAAAATATATATACTGAATATGTTTTAAGAAGGTTAAATCGTGACCTGGCGTGATGACTTTTCTTAACAGACAGCTATCAAGCGATAAGTTGTTAGCAGTAACCAGGTAATCTATAAAAATATTACGAGAAAATACCAATAACTGGAGCTAAATCTATGCAGAAACACTCCGGCGAGAAACACTGGATTATAAAAAATGTTTAGAAAATTATCAAAAATTTGAATTCGATTTTTTCACAGATGCACTATATACTGTCCATTTTGGTCAGGTTCGTGAGTGTAAGTGTATCCCCCAAAAATACTATCAGGAGATGACCTACTTAAACCTGTGTGGTAAGATTGATTGATTATAGGTTATCTGGCTTTGCACTACCAGGGTTTCTCATACTGACTTAGAAGGTAATAATAGCAAGTATATATCAAGTATATATATATATATCTATATATATATATATATATATATATATATATATATATATATATTAGTGTATATATATATATATATATATATATATATATATATATATATATATATATATATGTGTGAGTGTGTGTGTGTGTGTGTGCGTGTGTGTGTGTGTGTTACAGGGAATATGTGAAATACCTAATTCGCTTAGGAACATTTGATCCCAGAGGGCTATACTAAACACGACGAAACAGTGTAGATGAATCACTGTTTCACCGTGTTTAATACAAGCCCTCCGGGTTCAAATGTTCCTAAGCGAATTGGTCATTTCGCATATTCCCTAGGGATTTCGTGAAATCCCTGATGTACATATTCATATAATATATATATATATATATATATATATATATATATATATATATATATATATATATATATATCATATATATATAACTCACAGAAAACAGAGGACACTACCGCAAGTTTTTGTTCTAAAAAAAAAAAAAGGCTGTGAGTGGAAAAAAGAAAAATAATAGATATAATGAAAAGACCATCCCTTAGTTTTGCCCGGCCTCGCAGTCATAGACAGTATATGCTATATCATTAGAGAGAGCGCACGCTGTTTGCAGTGCAAACAAGTTGCTATAATTAGGGGACTACCTTTAGCGAAGGCTGCGTGTGCTTTCATCGTCAAGCGCGGTCATTAATCTACTTGTTGACGATGACTGAACGCCAAAGGTTAATCTTTAATTATAGCAAAATTAAGATTTATTAACCGCTTGCTTTGTTTTCTCCAGTTTCAGGGACGAAAACATTAGACATTCCTGAACATATTATCTCGAACAAGCTTTCCAATATTTGATTATTTTTTTTTTTTATCTATTTTTTCATCTACAACCATTTCTCTCTTATCAATCTTTTCCTTCATTAATGTCTCTCATTTTCTTTAACAATGGTTCGGGGTTTGTTGAATAAACTCCCCTCTCTGGAAAAATCTCGACTCTCATTAACCGAACTCTTTGATGTAACATTTTTTTCTCTTTAACGAAAAATGGCTTTATCTCATGTAAAACAGTTTTAATATTCAATGAATAAAAATTCCTCAAATTTCATAAGTTTTTGTGGAAAAATTACAACTTTATTTTACATAAATTCTGGAATTATTCTTTAAACAACTTTATTAACTTAATAAAGAAAGACTATCTTGTCATGTGAATCTCGGCAATATCTTATGACAAACTCGTGCGCAAAATGATGTTTGGAATGGTATTAAATAATATATGAAGTAAATAATGCGATGTTTCATTGTTATCTCGCCTTGTGATGTAATTATTTACTCTCATTTTTATCTATATATCTATTTATTAATTAGTTAATTTATTTTTTTCTTTTCTAATAACTGGTCTCTTCTTTCTGTGTTTCCTATTACCTTCTACTCGAATTTCAAGTCAAATAGGTTTCATCTTTTTGTTGATAATAATAATAATAATAATAATAATAATAATAATAATAATAATAATAATAAAATAATAATAATAATAATAATAATCGGTAATCTGGTTGGCAACGCTCACTACGACCATATATTGAATAAGCAAATCTTTTTAATAATAATAATAATAATAATAATATAATAATAATAATAATAATAATAATAATAATAATAATAATAATCGGTAATCTGGTTGGCACGCTCACTACGACCCTATATTGAATAAGCTAATACTAATAATAATGAATGGAACTGAAACATAAAAGTTTAGGTAAAAGGACAATCTCTGGGACCTATGAGGTCATACAGCTGAAAGGGAAACTAAGAGTAAAGGAGGTTTCAAAGGTGTAACAGGAGGAGAAGCTCGCAGTTGCACTATGAAACAACTGTTATGAGATGGTGGAAAGTATGATGGAAGAAAGAGAATATGGACGGAGGGACAGTAAAAGGAATGAGAGAGGTTGCAGCTAGGGGCCGAAGGGACGCTGCCAAGAACCTTAAGTAATACCTACAGCGCATCGCATGAGATTCACTGATGGCGCTACCCGTCTTCGGGGTAATGGTGATGGTGGTAAAATGAAAATGTATAATGATCTTAATCAATATTATTACTATTATTATCATGTTTTTCCATTCCCTGTTTGTCACTTTAATGTAAACAAGGCATCGAAACGGGGGAGATTCGTACGGCCGTACGTATCCTCCAAAGGTAGGGAAAAGCTTCAAGAATCATCACTTAATAAGAATCAGATTCGTTCCGGATTAAACATCGCCAGGTTAAATGCAGGGTGAAGGGATTCATCACGGGAGATTAATGAAGGATTATAAATGTTCGTCAGGATTACCTTTCCGGGGATATTGTTGAGTGGAAGGTATTTGCAAAGACTAATGGTTGTTTGTTTGCTCATTTCAGTGGGAAAACAGAGGTATCCTGCAAAGATGGAATTTTGTTTCGGGTATCCTACGATTTGTGTGTGCGTGTGTATGTGTACATATGCACACACACATATATATACGTATATGTATAGATATGTGTATGTTATATATATGATATTTTTTGGTGCTAAATCTTGTTTCAATGATTTTAACTGCTCTTGAAAATTGGTATAAGTTGTTTGGCTTTTTATCAAGTAAAACAGCGCCGTTTAATGGTACTGAACGGTCATTCAATAATCCATGAATTGTGTAAAATTGTGAAAATATCCTGGGAACTGTCTTAGTGTTCATATATATTGGTGTATGTAAGAGCATTTGTGTGAATGTATGTATGTATGTACACATATGTTTTGTATTTTGGAACGCCGACACAACAGACAACCAAGAGTTTGTAAATAAATCAGACTTCAATGAATAAGAACGTCGATTCCTGAAGGAAAACCCACCTGGTCAAATCCCGTAAGAAGCGATGAGCCGCCTCTCATGAGCGAGAAGCTTATAGAAATAACATAAATTAACAGGATTCGAATTCTACAACTTAGCGGCTAAAAATGAAGGCACCTAATCAAGTGATCCCCTGAGTTAAGTAAGGAAACCTGTTTTGAAATTTAATGTAATGATGAAAGTAATTTTCTGATTCATATTTTTTATTCCAGTTGAAGGAAGATATTTCAAATTTGACTGAATGAAGCTATTATCATTATTATAATAATACACCGAAACACCACTGATATCGTGTTTTTATAGATTTTATCTTATTATATGATATTTAGGTTTTCAAGCCATGTACTGCGGTACTTTCGACTATTCAGGGCTTAAGATAGCGTAAAGAGGGATTTGGCGGGGTAGGACAGCAAGACAAAGACAGCCAAAAAAAAAAAAAAAGAAAAAAAGAAAGGCGATGACGTACAATGATCTAAATGTGGAACTGGAGGAAAACCCCACTGTTGCACTAAATAGTGATAGACAGGGAAGTTGGACAGTAAGATTGAAGAAAGGTAGCAGGAGCGGAGGTAAAATAAAAGGTTAAAAATAGGTTGCAGCTAAGGGCTGAAGTGACGCTGAAAACGCCTTATAGTTATGCCTACAATGCTCTATCAAGACAATTAACCCCCATAGACAATTACCCCTAAGAACGACTACCCCCAAGGACAATTACCCCCGGTATTATATTAAGTTTTGAGAAAAGAATAACTTTTAAATAAAAAAAAAATTTTTCCCTAAAATGTCACGAAGTGTCATATTACTTATAACAACTTAACAACAGTTATAATTGTAATTGCTTTTGAATATAGTTCTTTAAAAAATATTTAGTTTTTTTTTGCCTCTTTAGAAATAATTTTAAGTATCTTCTTTGTTCATTCTTTAGTATTAGAGAAAAGGCTGTAAGCCCTTTGAGCATTATGGAATTTATAAAAAGTGACAGAGGAGAACGCCGACTAGCATATTAGCATATTGTTTGTTTGTTTGTACGGTGTTTTTACGTTGCATGGTACCAGTGGTTATTCAGCAACGGGACCAACGACTTTACGCGACTGCCGAACCACGTCGAGAGTGAACTTCTATCACCAGAGATATACGTACATCTCTCACCCCTCAATGGAATGCCCGAGAATTGAACTTACGGCCACCGAGGTGGCAGGCCAAGACCAAACTGACCACGCCATTGAGGCGCTTTTTATGGTGGATGCATTTATGGTGAACGAAAAGAATTCACAAATAGTGTTGTGTCATTTGAGTTTGAAGAACCATAAACAAAGCCACCTGCAAAGCTCAAGTGAAACTGCGTATCCAACGAAATAAAATTGTTGGTAGACTTCATGATCACATCCATAGGCCAGATGAAAAAAAAATTAAAGCCGCTAAAACTATCAACAAGATAAAAATGTAAACTATCAATACAGAAGAAATTACACAGCAAATCATTTCTGAGCCCTGTGAACTCACTGATGAAGAAACACGAGCAAATTTGCCTCCAATTCACCACTTAAAACGTAACAGTAGACGACAGGGACGATGTTCGTCTCACTTACGACCTTTGCCTCTAGACGCAAAAGAATTGGTTTTAACAAGAACACAAAATGGCCAAGCTTTTTTTATTTTGCTCTACGACTTGTTGAAAAAAGAATTCCAGTTTTTGGAAAACGTGAAAACCTGGATTATTTTTGCAGAGTATGGCGCTGGCCTCTGGGGAATACTCAAGACGGTTCCCTGCATCTTTTCACAATTATACACAATTCATGGACTGCTAAACGACCGTTCAGTACCATTAATTTGCGCTGTTTTACGTGATAAAAACCAAACAACTTCTACCGATTTTCTAGATCAGCTAAATTAAAAAAGTTACCATTTTCTGCAAAAAACATAAAAGTATTGAAACAAGACTTAGCTACAAAAGCTAACTTGGTAGATTTTAAAAGTTATCCTCTTCTGCAAAAAGCATATAATTTAATAACCGGGGCTAGTTGTCCTCGGTGGTAATTGTCCATGGGGGCTAACTGTCCACGGGGGGTAATTGTCCTAGACTCCTACAGTGCACCGCGTGAGATACATCAACGGCACTACCCCATTACGGGGTAGTTATTTTGTTGGTCACCTTCGAAAATCGTCTCGATCAAGCCTATAACCAGGAACACCCAAGTTACGAAGATGTACTTTAATTTTTATTTCATTCTTCTGTATTTATGGTAAGTACTATGTACATAATATAGAGAATTTCGTTATATTTTCATAATAAAAGAAAAAAGTTACGAAGATGATATATTCAGGCATTATGGCTAACTAAATCAGCGGCAGAGCTAAAATTAACTCGAGCAAGTTTTGGACTTCCCGTCAAGGTTGTCTTGGCTGCAAACCGCTAGAATGGCCTCACAAATGGTGGGTTATATCTTAAATGAATACTAGATGACTAGAATCAAGAGTCTAGATTCAATTCAACAGGTTTTTAGCGACACTAGACAATAAGTGCAACGGCAGAAAACTGACCCAAACTACTATCTGGACCACGCGGGATGTAACACCTTTAACTTACAAATAAATGAGATCGACCGAAGGGAAACTCTTAAGGAATTGGATCCTGAAGTGGCTAAATTGATAAGTAAATTTAGCTCACGTGCTTATTAGTGTATAGCAGAAAAAATAATTCGCTTGCTTTACCAGTAAGAAACTCGCGCTAGAGCTTCGGAGCAGAGAGGACGTGTCTTGAGCTGCTCCCGCTTTCTGGTGTTTTGGCCTGACCTTTGGCTAGACTATAGAAGATGAATGGAAGGGACAACTTAAATGCTTTTGCCCCTTTGGGCAAACTTAAAAGAAAGGATTCGATTGGATTACATTTTTCTGTGCACCCGACGTATGACCTTGCCTGTGAAGTAATTTTCATGCATCTAGGTGTGAAAGAAGAAGACCTCTCCGGCTTTCAGCTAATGCTCAACAATAGGGTGATTATAAAATTCGCTGACCATACGCGGTTTGAAATGGTAGTAAAGGAATATGAGGACAAATCTATTGATATTGGTGAAGGTAAGACTGTAAGAGTTATTAATTTGAGTAGTGATTACACATATGTTTCCGTAAGATATGCACCGTTTGATATGGATGATGATTTGGTTATCGGTGTCCTAAGTCGTTACGGGAAGGTGCACTCTGTACGACACAACAGATTTTCCCACGGAAGAGCAAAGGGACTGTTGAACGGTATCCGAACGGCAAGGATGGAGGTAAGGGAAAACATTCCTTCGTCGGTTAATATATGTGGACACACAGTAACTTTTATTTATCAAGGCCAACCTAAAACTTGCTATAAATGCGGAAGGACGACACATTTAGCTGTTAATTGTACAATGGAAAGCGAATCCAGGTTAAATGTTTTAACATGGCCGATTTCCCGAATCTTCCTAAAATAAATGATGGTCCAGATACATTAGAATTGTTGAATGGAGGTGGAAATGAGACCGGTGTTATGTCGAAAGCATCGAATGGGGGTGCTGATGAAGAATCAAAGAACGATCAGGGAGTGGCACACTTGAGAAATAGTATACCTGAAGATAATCAGCTGGAGTTGAACTTATTCACAGTCGAACCAAGCCTAAATACTGGTGTGCAGGAAATTGGTGATGAGGTAAGAGGTGATAATATCGATATTGATATTTTTAATACTGAAAATGATAGTAGGTCCCCTAGACTTCCGGACCCTTTGAGCATTCATTTTCGGGAAGGTTATAGTGAGCAGGGGCAACCTGATGTTCCGCAGATGGAGGTGGATCATATGCATGTACGCAAGGAACAGATCAGTGATGATGAAGGATTAAAGGAAATGACTGTTACGGTGTCAGTGCATAAGAATGATGAGCCCACAGATGTGATGATCCCTGGAAATGATTCTGATATGGACTTGTGCAAGAATATAGTACTAGGTAATGAGGATGGATATGAAGAGCGAATCTTGGATACATCAACTGAAAGTCAGTGGAATATTAATATGGAAAGGGTTGGCAAGATGAAGCTTACGAGAGAAGTCTTATCACAAGAGAAGAGGAAAGAAACGAAGACACAAAGCAACGACAACGTACCGAAAAAGAAGAAGTTGTGATTTTTTCTTATGTCCATGGCTTTACTAATTGCAACGTTAAATGTCAATGGCTTAAACGATGTAAATAAACAGATGAAGGTAGCATCACTCATGGCGCAGTATAAGATAGACATTTTGTTGATACAGGAACATAACGTGAGAGACCTACGAGTCTTAAACTATTTAAGCAATTGTTGTAATATTATATTGAACTCGACGGTTTGTGTAAAAGGAGGGACTATGTTCTGTATTTCTAGAAAGAAGGAAATAGTGGTTTTGTCAACAGACAGAGATTGTAACGGGCGGATACTGGGTATTAGGGTAAGATTTAATGGTTGCATTATCCCTATTGTAAATGTATATGCCCCTACAGGTTCAGGGAGGACTAGAGAGAGAGAGGAGTTTTTTGGGAATGACCTCACCTTTTTTCTGAGACACAACCTTGATTCCCTGGTATTAGGTGGTGATTTCAATTGTGTGACTTGTCTCAGGGACTGTAGCAATGATAATAGATATTTGGTGTCCAAAGCTCTTGGTACTCTGGTTCATAATTTAGCTTTAAAGGATAATTATCATTTTTCTAGAGGTATCCCGGAATATACGTATGTTAAAGAAAATTATGGGTCTCGTATAGATAGAATCTACACCGTTAATTTGTTCCGTCACATTACGAGGGCACAAACAATCCCGATTAGTTTTTCAGATCACAATATGGTCCTCTTGAGTATAAAGGTTATTGACTTAAAAACATCAACAGATTATTGGAAATTAAATGTAAAAATTTTGGATTCTGATAATATAGAAGAGCAATTTCAAGACTTGTGGAAACGGGTACAATCTTATAAATGTAAGTTTCCTGATATGTTGGAATGGTGGGATTGGGCAAAGTTACGATGTAAAGATTTTTTTGTTAAGTTATCCAAGAAGATTTCACAGGAAAAATATGGTTTGTTGAACCTATTACATTGGAGGTTACAACAATTAAATGATGTTCATTATAGAACGGGGGATAAGTACGACATGATCCAAACACTGAAAAAGAGAATTTGTGACCTACAGAATGAGTTTTTGGAGGGTGTGAAGGTTAGGATAAAAACTGATGAGATGTTGAAAGGTGAAAGAGTTTCTTCCTATCTGCTTGGCAAAGAGAAAACTAAAAGAATAAATAATTGTTTTACTAAACTTAAAATAAAAGATGGCACGACTGTTGAGGGGACGAATGCGATTTCTGTGCGAATTAGGGAATATTTTGAGAACATGTTTCGTTTGGTTGAAGGTGACCGACAGTGTATGAGATTTTTTCTCGATAAGTGTGGACCAGTGCTGAATGGTCAAAGCCTACAAGCTTTATCTACTGAGATTCAGTCAAAGGAGGTATGGAATGCTATGGAAAAAATGTGTAATGGGAAAACTCCTGGGTGCGATGGTCTCCCTATTGAATTTTACAAGAAATTTTGGAATATTATAAAACAGGATTTTATAACTGTATTAAATTATGTATGTGATGTAAAGCGAATGTCCAAGAGTCAGTATGTAGGTGTAATCAAACTACATGCAAAAAAAGGTGACCTTGCTCTAATAGAAAATTGGAGACCTATAACGTTGTTAAATACTGATTATAAGATTTTTGCCAAGGTTTTAAAAAACAGGTTTGAGTCTATATTAGACGACATAATTTCCCCTGAGCAATACTGTGCAGTCAAAGGGAGATCGATTGTTCAGTGTAACAGTACCATACGAGACATCATGTTTTATTCAAATGAAAATAAAGTAGATGCTGCCATCTTGAGTCTCGATTGGTCAAAAGCTTTTGATAGAGTGCATATTGGTTTTGTATATGAGGTGTTAGCAAAATTTGGTGTTCCGACAGAGTTTATTGATTTAATAAAAATATTATATTTACAATGTGTAAGTCATGTAAGTATTAATGGCTGTCTAAGCAGTTCCTTTCCTGTCAAGAGGTCGGTGAGGCAAGGCTGCCCTATGTCAATGTTGCTATTCTGTATTTTTCAGGAACCTTTCTATAGGGCAATTCAAGAAAGTAACGATATAATTGGTATTAGTCTTCCAAATCAGACAGTCGTGAAAGTACAAGGGTTTGCTGACGATTCTTACGTATTTGTGTCAACAACAAATTCGATAACAGCTTGTTCCAAGCTCATTCAGCACTTTGAAGTCGCGACAGGTGCTAGACTTAACAAAGAAAAAACTACAATGATGGTTTTGGGCAACTGGATTAATAGGCAGGATTGGCCTTTGGAGTGGATACGGGTTGTTAATAGTATGGTTATTTTTGGTATTATCTTTTGTAATAACTTTGATTTGATGCACGAGGAAAACTGGTCTGTTATCGCGAATAAGGTTGAAACTGCCGTAAATATGTTGAGTATGAGGAAGTTGTCAATTTTCCAAAAGAGTGTAATTGTAAATTCTTTGATTTTATCAAAAGTATGGTATATGGCCCATACGTTACCCCCAGTAAAGAAATATATTTGCAAGATTAATACGTGTATCTTTCGGTACATCTGGAAGGGGATGTACAATCCAATAAAAAGGGCTACGTTATGTTTACGTAGAAGTGAAGGGGGTTTGGGAATATTTGATGTGTACTATAAAACTCAAGCTATCTTCAGCTGCACTGTATTAAAGGATGTGTTAAGTGGAACTGGTTTGAGTGTGTATTATTGTAAACTTAGATTTAGTTATTTGTTGTCATTAAGAGATATAGTTGACGTATCTTATGTGACACCGTCGTTCTATTCGAGTGCCATTGACGTAATAAGGAAAATGCATAGGCTTAAAAACTTTCCGTATGTTACATGCAAGGCAGCTTATTATTATCTCAAATTGTCTTTAAAACCAAGCATTGAGAGTGATTACCCGCTACTAGATTGGGTGTTGATTTGGAAACGTATTAATGTTCCTTTTATTGGTACTTTGGAGAGGGAATTTATATACAAATATATTCACGGGATTTTGGCAACAAACCACAGACTGAAGATTTTAAACATTAAAAGCTCAGATTTATGTGATAACTGCAGTGAAACAGAATTTATATTGCATATTTTTTATTTTTGTAACCAAATTAAGCCAATTTTGTTGTATTTTCAAAAAGTGTTGGTTGAGATTTGTGATATGAGCCCGGATAACTTTATAAAGATTTTAATGTTTAATTTCCACTGCAAATTGAAACAAGATGATAATAGTGCGTTAGTTTTATTGACAGGTTACTTGTATGCAATGTGGGTGGGTAAAGTGAAAAAGATGTCGTTGTCTGATTTGATAATGTATCTTAAGGGTAAACTTAATTATGATAGATGGGTTTTGCGGAATACATATAAAAAGAACTTTGGTAAGGTTTTCTCAAGGAAATATATGGAATATGTTTTTTAGAAAAGGCTGCCTCAATTTTGTATGATGCTGTTCTTAACATTTACGGTCTGTTAGATCGAATTCTGTCCAAGAAGGGTATTAATTATTGTGTGTGACTCGGTTGAAGACTCCTGTCTAAAAATGTAAGGAAATTATTGTGAGCTGAATGTTTGTACATTTTTTTGTATACAAAAAAGTGCTATTTAATTTATTAAGTGCTGTATATGAAAAATAAAATTAATATTGCTCCTTAACATATGTAATAAAAAATGTATTGTACATTAGATATTTTAAATAAAAGAAAAAAAAAAAAAAAAGTAAGATTCTCAGGCTGAAGTGACTATTTGTTTATGTGCATGACAGAGAAGATTATACAACGTTATATTTCTTTTATTTGAAATTGTATACCACTGCAAGTTTATCACACTTGCTGATTAAGATAATATTACTGTTCTTACTGAGAAGGAAAAAAGTAACGATTTTTTTCATTGGAAGTTCCTAAATATATTTCATTGCGTAAGTTAAATTTTTTTTTTTTTTACTTAACCACAGGAAAATTAACACTTGTGTGGATCTTAATCCTTACATGTTTGTATCCTAATTACGTGTGTTTAAAGACGATTTTTGACCATCTATTACGTTGATCGCGCCTTGAACAGAAGCTCGTCAAATTTCACTGTTCAATGCTGTATTGTTTCATTTCAGGGGCAGACTACAACCTTCTGTGACCTAACTTTTATGTTGACATTTTTTGCCTTGAAGGTGAAGAGGTCGAGAGTCGAGACCGGCATACCTACCCAAATTAAGCTTGCTTACTTTTGGAAAAAAAAAAGAGAGAGAGAGAGAGAGAGAGAGAGAGAGAGAGAGAGAGAGAGAGAGAGAGTCCCCAAGTACAGAGGGGGTGGGGGGAGAGTGATTACGTGGCAAGACTCTGTTCAAAAGAACTAAAAATAGGCTACATATGGGTAAGATAAGTAAACAAGGGGACAACCACCGTCGGGATAACTATAGTCCAGTATGTTTAAACGTTTTAGCGCGGTTGCAAATGACGTTATGCTGTCTCTCTTCTAATTAAGTAGGTATTCTCTCACGCCCCTAACCCCGATGGGAATCATAAACCAGATGCAGTAATCACTTTAATCCGATTTGGGCGTCTGCCTTTGAATGGCCAGTTTCTATAAACTTGAAATTAACGAATTGCCTCATTTTCCTATTACAAGGTGGGCAGTTATATTTCTCACAATGGTCAAAGGTTTTGGTGTATTTCTAACATTGTCCCAAAATTTGTCGCTCGAAAAAAGAAGGGAATTATCATATCCTCTGTTCTCCATTGTTTTCAATAATAATAATAATGATAAAAACGAGGTAGTTCCTAGTTTGGCGAGTGGTTTTCGCGCTCGGCTACCAATCCGGTGGTCCGAAATTCGATTCTCGGCTCGGCCAACGCAGGATCAGAGGGATTTATTTCTGGTGATAGAAATTAATTTCTCGATATAATGTGGTTCGGATCCCACAATAAGCTGGAGGTCCCGTTACTAGATGACTAATTAGTTCCTAGCCATGTAGAAATATCTAATCCTTCGGGCCAGCCCTAGGAGAGCTGTTAATCAGCTCAGTGGTCGGGTAAAACCAAGATATTCTTAACTTCACGTAGTGCACTGTGGCCGTCAATAACGGGCGTTTGCAGCGTCCCTTTGGCCCTTAGCTACACCCACTTTTAGTGTTTTTTACCTTACCGTCATTTATGATTCCTTTCTTAAATATTTCTGTCCAATCCCTAACTATTACTACTTGGTGCAACTGTGGGTTTCTTTCCCAACTCCCCTTAAGATCCTTGTACTTCATTTCACGTCGTTAATTTGATAGATCCTTTTATCTTGATGTTCAACCACTTCAATTCTCCTTTTTCACTTCCCTAAACGCTCAGTGAGCGAAAATGGCTTTCCCCCCACCCCTCCCCTTCCCCAGCACTTGCTTGAAGCCTAAATTTTTATAACCAATTGCTGCGGTTGTTTCCATTTACTGCTCAAAGCTGGATTAATCTTTTATTCTCGATGGTCGGTACTCATTTGAAATCATGATTAGAAGGTGGGCAGGTTCACAATACCATTCTAAAAATTTGTAGTTCTAGGGAACTGGGAATCTCTCTAACGCAGTAGCGATAGTACCATGGCAACTGAAGTCATACCATTTTTCAACGTTTCACAAGTCTTGATGTGGAACAGGCTGTGCTAAACAAAGATGATCTAAAGTTAATCAATATTCAACTGTCTTGAAATAGCAGATACAGTTACAAAGTCCCGACAGAAACCTATACATATGATATTTGAAAAAAATTTCGATTAAATATAGCCTCCACACATATATTTAAATTCGCAAATAACTGCACATTAGCCAACAAGAGCTAAATCAATAATACACGGAAGTGATGTCATACATAGATCAACGAAAACATTGGAAAAATTTGACAAAAAAAAAAAAAAAGCTTAAATTTCACTACGATTCAAATTGCTTTTTAAGGTCATTTACCCTCTCCGACCATTTTCCTATGGCTAAAAAATTTCAGTACCTGTGTATGAGAGAGGAGAGGGAAGAGAGAGAGAGAGAGAGAGAGAGAGAGAGAGAGAGAGAGAGAGAGAGTGTGTGTGTATTAATTGAATATAGAATTTAGGCCAAAGGAGAATCACTGAGACCTATGGTCATTCAGCGCTGAAACGAAAATTGACAGTAAAAGTTGAAAGGCGTAACAGGAAGAAAACCTCGCAGCTGCTCTATGAATGAATTGTTAAGAGAGGGTGGACAGTAAGATGGAAGAAAGAGAATATGAAAGGAAGTACAGTACAAGGAACGAAAGGGCTGCAGTTGGGGCGCAAAGGCACGTTCCAAAGAACCTTAAAGAATGCCTCCAGTGCACGCATGATGTGCACTGACGGAACTAACCCCCAACGAGAGAGAGAGAGAGAAGGAACAGAGAGAGAGAGAGAGAGAGGAGAGAGAGAGAGAGAGATTCGAAAAGAATGTGACCATATGCAATGTTCACTGACGTTTCCAAAACAGTGCCTTTAATATATCTAAACCGTTTTCCACACGTTTAGTATAAAGTTTCACCCTCGTATAATTTCTTATAAAGGGCTACTGAAATTGTCATTATTAATTAAGAAGTTGAACAGCTGCACGAATTCATTACGAAGTGAAATGGATTTACGTTTTTGCCGAGTTTATTATATTCGTCGTTGATACCTATCATCAGAAGCGCGCCCCAAAATTATTTATAGAAACTGTAACCGAAATCTACATCGTCAAACAAAAACGTGTCTGCGAGCTCACTGCCTGCTGATTATCAACAAGTTTTGCCGACATTAGTCTCTTAGTAAGTCTGAAGACGCTTTTAACTGGTCTTTACATTCTAAAAATGAGACGGAAAAAAAAAAAAGTCACCGCATGGATCCTCTAAACATGTTCGCCTGAAGGGTAATAATAGGATTGAATGCCATGAGAGGGAATTATATACAGCTATAATCTATCAACAGCAGTCAAATAGATGTAGATATTCCAGGCAAGGGTTATACGTTTAAACGTGATTATAAAGTAAAAGTACAGCAGGAAAAAGCTTGCCAAGAAAGTTCTACGAGAACATGGTAAATATATCACCGAAATATATTTTGCCGTTATAAAAGCTGGTGATAATGCCTAGGAAATACTGATGGACAATGTTGGCGCTATTGATCTTTGCCTACTTTAATGTATTTTCACAAAAATATACAGTAACTAACGAACAACTCGTTGGCACTGTTGGAATTGTGAGCCTCTCCTTTCCTATTATTTGCAGAGTATTATCTAGGCGTTGTAAACTGGAATACTGAATCTAGGCCAAACGCCATGCGCTGGAGACTATGAGGTCATCCAGCGCTGAAGGTGAAACTGACAGTAAGAAGGATCGAAAGGGTGTAACAGGAGGAAAACATTGGAGTTGCACAGTTGGCTTTGTATTGCTGAAGTTAATACCTCGGCTCACATTTATTGTATGTTGCATTCTGAAGCAGGAAAACCCTAAACCTGAACAAATCCACGCCATTCATGAGGACTGCTGTAAATTTATGTCACCATTTACTAAAGTAATCAAATTTTGGGTAAGCTATTCATTGTAGAAATAATAGCATACTGCAAGAAAACTTTGTCAATGGTTATTAAGAAAGTCAGGTAGGTTTTTTGTCACTGAACTTTGTGATTTAGTTTTAATTGATTTATAGGCAATTTGCGGTAATGTAGTTAACAGCACCGTCCTCAACTTGGTCCATTTGGTGGAGTAGGAAATACCGAGTAGGGAGTCTGTGTTACTAATTCATGATGGAGTACGGTGTGTGAAGGTAATGCATAGTACTAATGTGCATAGCGCATTAGTATAAACTTGAATTTTTTATGGTTATAAACAAGAGAAAGATCACGATAATTATCATAATGGCATTAATGAGATTCTTTACAAGGAGATTTCACTGTCCCTTTTGGTCACTTTTGGCCTTCCTCATTATAAGTATCTAATTTTGCTCGTTATCATACTGTGTACCCATGATTTAGGTGCGTCTATTGTTAAACTTTGCAAGGTTGAAAAGCCGAATTCTGTTTATATATTCCATTCAACTTCATTATTCTTTAAGATTATACCCAAGACAAGATACCCAAGACATTAAAATACCATTAAGGTAACTATTGATAGGTATTGTTAAAAAGACTTGGGGCTTTACAAGGTAATAATTATCAACTTTTAATGTTGACAATATACTGGCCAAGCCCATTTGCTGTGAAGAGATATTAGCCTTATTCTATTTTGTCATCCCCGATAATTGATTTAATGGAAGTTTCTCAAGTTTCGTACCGATAGTATGACTTTCTCTTATAACATACATAAGCTGATCATGTTAACACTAAAGTGTGCGTTTTTCATAATTATAAGGTAATTATGCTTTAAAGAGAATGTACCAGCTATCAGATCACCTTTAACTTGTCTGACTTAGGTAAGAGACTTAACAAATGCTGCTGTGCTGCATTGTTCTTAATATTTCAGCCTCAATGTCATTATCATCTGGTATCTTGCTGCCAACTTAACAAATTTCATAATGACAGCCCTTTAAAACCTGTTACAGCCTTAACCTTAATTCCAATCAACATTCCATATTTTGGTTGTCACATCAACGACGCTCGGAATGTTGCAAACTCCAGAAAAACTGGGAAATCCATTATTTTCGTAAAACGCCAGTCTGTTCCTTCTCTACACTGTACTATTTTCCATGGACCAATACCACTGCAATTGCGGAAGCTTAAGAATTTGTAGTTCAGAGTTGAATATATTTAAGGTGCGAATTGGGACAAGACAGATCAGTGAGCCTTGCAGCTAGAGGTTATTAGGAACTCTCAAGAGACTTGTGACCATACGGGGAAAATAAAAGAGGAAAACTACAACCAACAGTTGCCAGCCCTTTAAATTATCTTACCTTAAAAGTATTTAATCTTTAAACCAGTTAGGAATTAAAGCAATATTCCACTAAAATTTGATAACATTCAATGACAATCATCCAAACACTTCCTATCAAACCACCAACTCTGATACAGCTCTTAACTGTGCAAAATCTTCTGTGGTCAAACCTATGTTTTTTGCTCTACATTCATGAAGCCTTACACTCTTGGAAGCTGAAACATTTGATATGAAGGTCAGCAGGGTTATAAACCTACTTAGTAGATTATTAAAATTAAAGCCCCTTACATTGCTGATTTACTTCCGCTCAGTTGCAGTTGCTTTGATTCCCTCTGGCACAGTTACCTTACTGTAACTGAAAAGGGTATTATTGAACACTATCGCCAACGCTGCTCTGATCAACAGAACCTGTCGAGAAAAAATTTAATTATTAGCAAGAATACTTAATTATAGATATGTAATTTACAAAACTTAGGAAACCTTGGACTAGGGTAAAATTACTACTACAAAAGCCTGTTGAAACAAACTCGCTATTAAAATTGCATTTTGAACACAATTACAGAATTTAAAAAGTTCATAGCAATCAGGTTTAGGGTGACACTGATTAGGAACTGAAATATTACAGTTGAGGAAGAGATTTATTATATGATAACAATTTGAACGTTTTCAGCAAAGAAATGTTGCAGAACTATTCTAAACTAAGTAAGTTTCAGTGTTGGCTTTTGGATTAATGTCTTTTACTAGAAAATATCAATGGAGATAAAACATCCAATACATGAACCATTTTTTAAGTTACTTAAGCAAGTCCAGGGTAATTTTTTAAGTTACTTAAGCTAAGTCCATAACATTTTCCAAGCTCCAAATTTTGGAAGTTATATTTCCCAAAATCTGTACATAAATAACCGATGACAAGTAATTTGAGGTTTTTGATAAAAAAAGAAAAAAAAACAATGCAAGCGCCCTTGACGTACGGTAGACAAAATCTACCGTACGCCAAGGTACATCCTCCCCCTTCAAGGGCTCCGCCCCTGAAGGGGGAGGATAAGGCTTGCAAAGTGTAAGGCGAGAGTATACTAAAAGAGGAAAGTTACTTACCCTTTAATACTGAAGGAAAAATAGCTACCAAAAACTCCTGTGAGGATGCAAGTCTTCTTCAAAACATAGTCGAAATTGGGCTTAAGGCATCCAAGCGGAGGAACCTGAAAGGAATAAGAATATTATTATAAGTCTTCAGCTGTCATGTCGTTTTTTGAAGCTCAAAAGTTATTGTAGTGGTTTATATAAAAATAATAGCCATGAAAATTAAATGTCTAAAGTGCCTCGTACAAAATAAACCTAGTTACTGAACGAGTATGTCAATACGAGTAGCGTTGTAACCAGCATACAACTGCTGAATAGCGACGAAAAACTTGACCCGCGACAACAGAGGACCAACCGTACGGCAACGACCAATGTGTAAAGAACTTGATGCTCAACACTACCCGTCAATACCTCGCGAACGAATGGCCCGCAAACTCTTATTCCACGACAGAGTTCGCTTCACCCAAGGACGATGGAGCTGAACGTATTTTATACCAAAGACTATATACTGAAGGAAGATAGGAAGGCTCAAAATAGGAATGTTAATATACTAGTTGCCAACTCCAAAGTGAACACAATAGTTTGACCGCTCAGTGTTCAGATGGCGTTGTAAGTATATCGCCTGTCGTCTGTTTGTTTATATTTAGAATTTGACAGTTGACTTGACACAAACGAAATCATGGCGCCAACAGTGAATAAGTCACACAAAAGTGTTGTTTGCAATAAACGAAAAGCAACCGATCCTCATTTGGTGTTTCACAGGTTCCCTAAGGATAAAGGACGGTGATTACTAACAGTATAATACATTATATATGTGCTACTATTAATCAGTAAGCCCCACTGATATTGGGTATAAGATTAAGGCAAGGCCTCAGCAGTACATTTTTTTGTTTCAAACTTTTTTTTTTTTTTTAAGTTTACTGAGTAACTTTATGACTTCATCACACTCAAACCAGCAACCAAGCAGTGCTGTGCCAATTCAGGAGTGTTAAGAGAATAAAAAAGTGTTGGTTTAGAGAGTAAAAGTGTTCAAGGTATGTCAATGAAAGTATAGCCTACAAGGTTAGAAAGGTTAAAAAAAAACTTCAAATTCCTAGCCTAACCGAAACTGATTAGTATCACAGCAAACATACCGATAGATGTCCAAAGGTTAGACAGATTTAGTATCGGTGATGATCCAAAATCAGTGGGTAAAAGATCGAAAAAGTGGAGAAGCAGCTTCCAAATTTATTTAGAAGCACTAGGGAAAATGGATAAAAAGCAGCAGAAACCATTGTTACTTCATACTGCAGGTTTAGAAGTTCAGGAAGTTAACAGAAGACAATTGAAGGGCTCACAAATCCATTTGCTCCTCAAGCAAATATTTACTTTGAATGTTATTAGCTCATCGAAGCCTCACAGGAATCAGGTGAGACAGTAGATTCATTTGTTACTAGGTTAAGGAAATTAGCTACAAGAAAAGAAGCTAACCATTTGGAAATACATTTGGCTGTAGCTCCGAAAATAGTCATAGGATTTTTTCTAAAATAATCTCAATGGGATTCCCACAAAAAGTTACCTTCGATTGTTTAACGTAACCTAACCCAACCTAACCTAACCTAAACTAACTTTTAAAGTGATACGCTCAAGAGTGATTATATTTTCTCTGCAACATAAGTCAAAACTATAGAATAGTAGAATGTATTTTTGTATGCTGGTGAAATAGGATGGCATAACATATAGTATTTATCACCTAGATGCTTGATATGGACGAACCCCATCCAAATTCTGGAGTTGAGGCAAAAAAACTCATGACAACTAAATTCAAGCTATTGTGTGTGCAGCAGGAATTTCTCCACCAAAAAATACCTTCATCCAGCTTCTGACAAACTTTGCCACAATGCCTGCCCAGATCAACATGTAGGAGGTATTTGTTATCTATTATGTGTTTAGTCATTACAATATTATCAACTGATTTTTTATCAGTGAGACATATTTTTCTACATAAAAAGCCTGCATCTATTGCGCATTACTGGTTCTACTAGCTGTACCAGATCAGATGTTGACCCTATAAAGACAAGTGAGTTATTGAAAAATGCTGATTTAATTGTAGCTATATAAAGCTTAGATGCCTTTTTACATGTTGGTATGCTACAAAGGAAAATGAAAGGTGAGTATACTCGCAAGCACTTTTGCCATACTTTATTCTGATAGCAGAATAAAGTACACAGTAAGCACTTACCAGTATTCTCACCTTTCATTTTCCTTCATGGCATTCGGTTTCATCCTATTTATATTTTTTTCCATGTGCAATTTTGGGTATATCTATTCATATATGTATGTATGTATGTCTTTAATGATTTATATAACTGCAGTACATAATTTAGTAAAATGATTTTTGTGTGCTATATTTTTGTGTATATATTTATATACATATACTTTGTATAATGCACTTATTGTTAAAATACATATTTTCAGATACAACAAAAAATTTACACCACCAAGCAAATTATACAGCAAACTGGATGCTGACTTATCCACACGAGAATTTGCACAACCTTGAATATGGTGTGTATTTGATGTGCAGTATTTGGTGTGCAGTTTGTATATGTTTAGATTTTCTGAAATGGTAAGTGCATCACAATTATTCTAAATATAGTTAATCTTGTAGGTACCATTCCTGCTCTGGAGAATAGATCATCTGAGATAGGAGCTTCATCCTTGAAACATGGTAAATGGTCTATGCTTTTGGTAGATATTACAGTTTTGTTTTTACTAACTAGAATTCATATAGTAGGTAAAGATTGACCTTTAAGATTTTGCTATATTATGCTACATATATATTCCCTTTGTCTTCAGTGAAAAAGTGTTAGACTAATAGTTGTATTATGGCTATAGGGTTCATCTATCAACTGACCAGGGAAAATTCCAAAGAAGATTATGGAAATATTGAATTAAGTGAAAATGTTCAATCAGATATTGGTAAGAAAAATTTGTTTAGTAGTGTTTTTGTATATATTTATGCATAAAATACGTATGATTTTACCAGCCAAATAATAAAGTATAATATGGCATTTTTTTCATTTCATATTATTTGCGTTTCCAGAATTTACTGATGGTTATCCAAAGGATACTGGCAGTGAAGTGTACAGTAATGCCACAGTAACAAGCATTATGGATAATATTAGTTGTATTGCTACAAGTGTTAGTCCTACAAAAACTATTATGACTGCTAAACCTACATTTGCTACTACTACTACCCCTCCCCCTACTGCTGCTACTACTACAACTAATACTAATGATGATGTTGATTGTAGCATTCTCAATGTAAATGATAATTTACAAAAGCCTGAAATACAGTATGAGACCATACAATAAGGGTTACATGAAGAAGGAGAACCAACATTCACAAACATAAAATCAAATGGCAAGATGATACCATGAATCACTTTTTTTAAGAGATCAAAACAAAATATTTTTCCCCAATAAATGGTCCGTTCTGAAATATAATTAGTATATTAATAATATATAAAAAATTTTATATATAGATATATCATATATATATATATATAATATATATATCATATTATGTATATATATCTATATCATATCTATATAGATTATCTGTAGATATATATAGATATATATATAGATATATATATATATATATATATATATATATATATATATATATATATATACATATATATATATATATATATATATATATATATATATATAAATATATTATTATATATGTATATATATACATATATATATATATATATATATATATATATATATATATATATATATATATATATATATATATATATATATATATATATATATATATATATATATATATATATATATATATATTTATATAGATATATATATATATATATATATATATATATATATATATATATATAATTTAATAGTTATTCTTATGTTTGCACTATGTACTTAATTCTTGAAGAAAACCTTTTTTTAGTATTATGTTTTCTCATATTTATAATTATATTAGAATTTATTTGCATGTAATTCATCATGCAATTTTGGTTTGCTTGTTTGTTATTTTGTTGGGTTTACAATTTTTATGTGTTATTTTTTTCTTATTTATGTATAATTTTATTAAGTTTATTTGCATGTGATTTATCTTGCATTTTTGGTTGGCTTGTATGCTACCTTATTTCTATTTCCAACCCCCTTTTGATTATTTTTATGTGTGATACAATTTAGTGAGTTATTTTTTTCCATTTGTTTGTATATTTATACATTTATTAGTTTATATTACTAAAGAGTATACATGAGTGCATCATGCATTTCCGTTTCAATAAAAAAAAATTACAATTGTGTTTTATATACACATAATATCTCCCTTCTACAGTAGCCTACAAACTGTAATTAAATGTATGCCTACACAGATCCACTTGTGGCTAAGTTTAACAAATCAAATATACGGTATGTTTTACTTTATTCGAACATGATATTGCATAGAACATTTAAAAATGATTGTAATATGCAATACTTAAATTTGCAAGAAAATTAACTAAATCATAAGAGATATTGCTATTAAGTTTCTGAAAAATAGACCGAGAAACATAGGATATGTATTCTTAATCTATATATGTACCTATTTGTAAATTTGCATTTTAGTTATCTAAAATTTAAGAATGTCATAAATATAAGAAAAAATATACTGACGTAGTAATTGCAAATTATGAACAAATTTGTCGCAAAATTTACAATCGAATTCCATCCTATATTCCCGTAAGCATTACCGCTCTGAATGTTTAACCGTTCGCTCAATAGATGGAGCCATTCGTTTCGCATGGGAGTATCTGGCACCTTTTTTTTCGCACACACATTTGAGTGATATTAGGCTCAGCCTTCCTATCTTCCTTCAGTATATAGTCTTTGTTTTATACCAAAGTACCCTTGAGAAATCTGCCGAAAGAGGGGCGTTAACAGCCGAGGGATAATTTCTAAGGTTTAAATTTTCAACCGCGATATTGATCATATTTTTGATAAATTATTCAGATAGGTTGACAAAATTCATCACATGAATAGGCACGTCACGCACACTTATGTAATAGATTTAGCCAATAGACTTTTATTAATGTAACAATGAAAAACTAATTATAAAAAATAGCGGTCAGTTTACAAAAAACCTTATTTTACAATTAAGCAAAACAATGAAAGAACAGTGAAGACGAATGAAGAAATAAAGTATTATCATGTACTATATGCATCTATATATTATAAATATATTGTGTGAGGAACTTATCGGTTGAATGAAACAACACTGATCGTAAGGGATTATGTTAAGTATTATTTGTATTAGACAATTATGCAATTACGTAATCACGGGTGAAATAAGTACGCCCTAAATCATACGAAGCATTTATAAAATCATCTAAAACACAATACTTGTATGTATGCACCGATAAGTTCCTCGCACAATATGGTTATTAAGATACTTTACTTCTTCAATGGTCTTCCCCTATTGCAACTAAGGTGTTTTGCAATCAGACCGTTATTCAGTATAACCAGTTTCTCATTTTTACATGAATAAAAGTCTATTGTATAAATCTAGTACATAAATGTGTGTGACGTGCCTATTTATGTGATGTATTTTGCCAACCTATCTGAATAATTGACAAATAATATCCTTAGTATCGCAGTTAAAAATTCAAACTCTAGAAGGCATTTTTTGCCTGTTAACGTCATTTATCGTTCAACATACACACACACACACAAACAAACAAACAAACACACTTATATGAAAAAAAAGCTTCATCAGAGGAATCGGAATTGGTTATCAGTGGATCACCAAATTCATCAACTACCACGACAATTCTGTACCATTGTGTTGTATAGCTGCTTTTGCCGGAATACGGAGGTATCCCCGCGGAATCTTGCCTCTACGTTATATCAGTCTCAAGGTCCAGTGTAATTGTCATGGTGCATTGTTCCCTAATGATAGGATCAGGTAGATTTTCCCACACACACATTGACGTGAGGTACTCTCAGATCGAGAGCTGACAATGCTGGATATTCTCTCTCTCTCTCTCTCTCTCGTCTCTCTCTCTCCCTCGTGTCTCTCCTTCTCCTCTCTCTCCTCTCGCTCTCAACGTTTCCATATAGTGTATATATAGTTAAAAAAAATGGGGGTAGAATATATATATAATATGATATTATTATATTATTATATATATATTATTGTATATACATATATATATATATATGTATATATATATATCTATATATATATATATATAGTATATATATATATATATTATATACAAACTATGTACATATATACCGGGTGTTTGAAAAGTGACTCAAGTTTTGTATTGTTTATTGAAAACTTAATTGGAACGTAAAGTGGATGAAATTCATACGGCAAGATATATCCTAACCGAGCATATCTGTGGTACCATCTTTGATTTGGAATGTTCATCCATGAGTCAGTGGTACACCTTGACGTGTGCACCGCCTTTTTCGTAGCAATCAAGCCATCGTTTCACGCATGCCTGACCGACCTACACCTGACAGCATTTCGGGAGTCCCTGATGCGCATGCGTTTCTGATGTGTTCTTCAACGTTAGGAGATCCCGAGGCCTTGTTCCATAGACTTTCTCGACTTGATGTAACTCTACAAGAAAAAATCACTTGGTAGAGGTCAGGTGAACGGGGAGATCCCATTCTACGGGATCTTAGTTATCGACCAACTCTTGAAGAACGCATCAGAAGCGCATGTGCATCAGAGACTCTGGGAATGTTGTCAGATGCTGGTCAGTCAGGCATGCGTGAAACGGTGCCTCGATTGCTATACGAAAATGGTGGTGCACACGTCAAGGTGTCCGACCACTGACTTATGGATGAACACTCCAAATCAAAGATGGGACCACAGATAAGCTCAGTTTGATCATGACCTCTATAGGCGCTCTACTATACTGTTTAAGTAGCACGGAAAAAGCCGCTATTCGGAAAATAGAGAAGAATCTCTACAAGTGTAACGCTGCTGAAGTAGCTATTACTTTTAATAAAGTATGCTTGAGAGAGGGTCTACTTCTTCAGTTAGGATAGATATATCCTATCATATGAATTTCATCCACATTACATTCCAATTAAATTTTCAATAAACAATACAAAACCATGAGTGACTTTAAAAAAAAAATCCGGGATCTGTGTGTACGAGTCTATTCTCGTCAGCTGTTGAGCTAATGATTAAAAAAATCAATCATTGATATGATTCACTAAAACTTTTCAGACTTTTTTTTATAGGCCAGAATAAAATCTCTTAGTTATTTAATGGGATTCGAATTTGGCATAATATCTGTCTTCAGGTACTTACACGCCCAATTTCAATAGCTCATAAAGTAATTATATGTAAGGGTGTTGCAAAGAAAACGCCTTTAGTTTAATCATGTTCACATTCTCCAGACGATTAAAATTCTTATCTTAAGAAAGTATCATGTTCATATCATTCCTTTAAGAAAGTTCAAGTCATTCGATAAAAATTAGGATCACACACACACATATATGTATATATATATATATATTATATATATATATATATATATATGTATATACATATATATATATATATATATATATATATATATATATATATAGTATATATATATATATATATATATATATATATATATATATATATATATATATATGTTTACATACTATGCATGTATATAAATGTAAGAAAATTTGGCTATTCTCTCTGTGAGTTGGAAAGGGGACCAACTTTCTTTTCATAAAACTTCAATGCGGTGTAATATAAATAACCTTTTCGTTCTTAATGTACCTGACTACTTATCGCTGATAGAAAAGAGAAAAGTCACTTTCCACAATTCTTTAAAAACCTGTCTTAATTGCCTCTGGGATCTTAAGATTGGGTTATCGGGACGAATTGAATATAATAAACTCCTTTCTTTGAATGTCTACGAAGACCTGTCGTAATACTAAACAAGTAAAAAAAAATCAATACTCCGAAGTTTCTTCGGCGCAGTCGAGTTTTCTGTACAGCGTAAAATGCTGTATGAAACCCTCAGCCGACCGTGGTGGCCTGTGTTGTTGCGGTACCAGACGAACGACCATGGCTAACTTTAACCTTAAATCAAATTTTAAAAACTACTGAGGCTAGAGGGCTGCAATTAGGTATGTTTGATGATTAGAGGGTGATCAATATACCAATTTGCAGCCCTCTCAGTAGTTTTTAAGATTGAGGGCGGACAGAAAAAGTGCGGACGAACGGACAGAGCCATTTTAATAGTTTTCTAAGAAAGTGGTAAAAGAAAAACCGTACGGGACCACAATAATAAAGTATACAAAGTCCTAAGGCTACGACAACAAACCAATGAAGATGTTAAACATCACGTTCACGTGGAGAAAACTGAGTTTCTTTAAATAAGAATATGGCTAAATTACTATTTCAAATTTTTGTATGTAAACATGTACATTATAGGTCACAATTTTCTTTGCATTGTTCGTTTTACATGACCAAGAATAACCGGATTAATCTGTAGATTATTACAATAATTTCCTTTATTGCTTCTAGGTAAAAGTTGTCCTAGCTAAGTGAACATGAGAAGTGGTGGATTCGATAGATCAGCTCTCTCTCTCTCTCTCTCTCTCTATCAGCTCTCGTCTCTCTCTCTCTCTCTTCGCTCCTCCTCTCTCTCCTCTCTCTCTCTCTCTCTCCTCGTTTGTTAGTACGTTTAGGTATTCGCCTGTGTGTGTGTGAGTGAGAAAAATGAATTTCTTCTAATGACCTGGGCTTGTTAAATAATCTACACATATAATCTCTCTTATTCTCGAGGTAATTAGGAATGAAAGTACTATAATTATACCTATAAATGCCTACGAATTAGAAGATAGATAAGATTGATGGTCAATTCTTTTCTGAGAGGGAATTAATGAGAAATCGGCTAAATCAGAGACATTATTTAAAATAAATTAAAGTGAAAGGATATTTTTTTAAGATAAGAAGGCAAATTTAATAGGAAGGTAAAAAGTTAAAAGTATATGGAGTGAAATAAAGAGGCTATTTATAGAAGTATAAAAGATTATTCTAAAATATATTTTAAAATTATATAAAGTGGAGTGGTGAGAGAATAAATGAGATAATAATTGTACACTTAGTAAAAAAATCTAATCATGATAGAAGTAAAGAAAAAACTACAAAGATCAAAAGTTAATTCATAAAAAAAAAAAAAAACAGAAAAATAAACTCAAGGCAAGTGAAGTGAATCAGAATGGGGTAACAAGAGGAGAATGCTAAGTAAGTGTGTTATTCGTTCATTCCTTAATTCTGTATTCGACTTACTTGAGAGAGAACCCGCGACGAATGCATGAAACTCTACCTCCACAAAACGTTACCAAATAAAGTATATACTATTTATGCAGCCCTTTTGTATCTTGCTCTCTGATGTGACCAGTTTAATTCATTAACCCGTTCTCATCTGATGGCCTTGATTTGATCGCAGTCCGAGTAGCCATAATAAATATCCTTATATAACTAACTAGTTTTATTAAAATAAAAATGAGAGAGAGGAACGGGGAAGGAAGAAGAAGAAGAAGAAGAAGAAGAAGATGGAGAGAGAGAGAGAGAGAGAGAGAGAGAGAGAGAGAGCAAATGCTACTTCTGAAAGATATTTGTACCATGAAAAATGTTTTTCACAGATTTTATCAACTGTTTTATTCGTAAACCATTGCGATTTCTTTTACCTATATATAATTGGTTTAAACTAGAACAGGTGTAGAAGTGTTTGCATTGCTGCATCTACCTTTTTGCAAGAAGAACCACTCCCTATTTATACAAATGCAACAACCCACACGTGCTCAGCAGTGGCAAGGATACACATTTGTCTCATGGTACAGGAAGATGTACTATGTATCACCTGACAGGAAGCAGCATGTATCATGGGAGAAGATGGCGTATCCCAATAATAGCATGACCATTTTACCAGAGAATACAGAAGAGGGTAACGCGTTTCTGAAGCTTGGTAAAACGGGATGACCCAAACATGAGCAAAAAAAACCTAAGTGATAACATCTGGAACATTTTCATCGGAAAAGTTAATGCTCTAGGGCGTCCATACTTTTACGAGAGGATGAACAACGCATAATTTGCAGTTATGAGATCTATGAGAAATTAAATATTTTGAAAAAACAATACATGAAGAACCAATATGCAATGACTCAAAGCCTAAGATTATGGTGCACTAATATAGACCTGAAAGATGAATTGTATTTGACTAATTTCTTATTTATTCATCCAAGCACTTTTGAATGTCACTAAGCAGAGCTAGCTAATAAAAAAGCAATCTTGAAATAACACAGAACTATTAGGGTCGTAGTTAATTTCTAATCTGATTTGATATTATATTCCAATTTTTTTCCGTATCGTACTACATTCATAAAATTTCTTTATACTTCTGATGAGGACAAATATTTTCAAAAGTTTCGCCAATTAAAATATTGACAAAGCTTGTCTTTGTGAGAAGTAAATTTTTGTCACCTACATATTAGCTACAAATTAATATCGTCACGTGCTTCATTATCTAAATTCTTATTAAATGACAGTACTATAAAAAGAAGCGACAGTTTTTGTAACTGGTAAAGAAAAGAGGATACTGATTATCCGAAAGAAAAATAAATCTAATTAAAAAAGTTACAAAAAGGAAAAAAGCAATAATACAGCCATGTGTTATCTTAAAAAGCAAAATATGACACAACTGAAAAAAAAAAAGTTTCTTCGCCGCGATCGAGCTTTCTGTATTGCGTAAAATGCTGTATGAGCCTCTGCCCATGAAACTTTCGGCCACTGCCCGGTTGAGGCCTATCCTATAGCGTTGCCAGACGCACGATCATGGCTAACTTTAACATTAAATAAAATAAAAACTACAAAGGCTAGAGGGTTGCAATTTGGTATGCTGAATGATTGGAAAGTGGATTATCAACATACCAATTTGCAGCCCTCCAGGCGCAGTAGTTTTTAAGATCTGAGGGCGGGCAGAAAAAGTGCGGGCGAATAGATAGACAAAGCCATCTCAATAGTTTTCTTTTACAGAAAAATAAAAGAACTGGCACACTGAACCATTTTTATTTTTGTTACAGCAAAATATCACACGATATTATACAAAAACTATATATTTCCAATGCTTCAAATGCTTGCGTTGTTAAAAAAAGCTTTGCAATTCAAAAAAGCTATAATTAAGGTAGAATTGAGAAAAAGAAAGGAAGAAAGAAAGAAAAAAAACTGGAGCACTGGAACAAGTTACCCAACCACCTCCTAGCCCGCTACCGTTCATAATTGCGCCAGGTATTTAATACTGGGCGAAGAGTTCAGCGAATTTCCTTTCCTTTCTTCTGACACTCAGGGGTCGTCAGTACTTCAGGGCAAAAACAAGTTGCTATCAATGATTTCCGTCGAATTTCAACAACAGCAAAAGAAACGATAAATGGTAAAAGAATAAGCATAATAAAACTTAAATAAAATCACAGACAACTCCAAATAAAATGACAAATGAATAAAATCAAACAAACAAACCATTGCATATAAATAATCTAAAACTAATAGTAACTAATAAGTAGGAATCAATATCAATAAACGTGACTGGCCGGATGCTACCCACCTTTTGGAATATTGAGATTTAAATTTATGGCTAATCAATTCACATAATGTTATCAGAATGTTTGTATGCTCTGAAATATTTTTCTAGTCATATATATATATATATATATATATATATATATATATATGAATGTATGTATATATATATGTATATATATATATATATGTGTGTGGTGTGTGTGTGCTTAAAAAATCACAGTAGATGCATGAAGCTTCATGATATAAGCGAATACTACCTATTATTTTCCTGTGGTATTCGCTTATAGATATATATATATATATATATATATATATATATATATATATATATATATACATATACACACACACATATATATATATATATATTAATTAGTAAATCGAAGCTTTTACCTCAGTATTGCAAATCTCTTCCATTCATGGAAATCTGGAACTTCCTTTCACTTGCAGGTGGAGCGATCGTTTGATTTCGGTTGGCTCCCTAAATGATTGAAAAGTGAAGGGCGATGGAAAGAGTGTACTCCATCAATCAATCATTCTTTCGTCATAATATTAGAGGGTACGTATACATGCATACGAAACATTTCCTGGACTGACTACGGTTGTCGAGTCAATTTTGAGGCGTTGTCTCACTATCAGCAGGTGTGACATTCCATACGTCAGGCCACCTGTACTACACCTGCAGGTATCTTTTAGACTGCATACATTAATGCCATCAAAATTCGAGAAAGTGAAGGTGAAAGGATTCACATCTGATAAATCTTGATAGGTTGAAGGATACGAATCTCCGAAGAAAAGGTTTTTTTTTCCACATGTTTAACGGCAGTTGTTTGCAAAATAGACAACCGTCGCTGAGGTCAAAATTGCGAAAGTCAGGCTTTTAGATTTCCATACGCAAACGTTGAGTCGCCTCTCGTATTTACATAGCATACGGTTACCGGGGCAATCTATATGTCTATGATTCGTATAGATACATGTCTCTTTGTAGTATCCAGATCCAGTTATGATCTGCACACATACACATCTGCCTGTCTGTCCGTCTATCTACCATCCTATACTATATATATATATATTATATATATATATATATCATATATAATATATATATATATATTATATATATATATAGTATATATATATATATATATATATATAGATATATATATAGATTGATTGTGTGTATTTATATATGCATATACGGAATATATATATGTATATATATATATATATATATATATATATATATAATATATATATATATATATAGTATTGTTGTGGTGTATATTTATATGCATATATACGGATATATATATATAGTATATATATTATATATATGTGTGTGTATTTATATATGCATATATACGGATATATATATATGATATATATATGTATTATATTATATATATATATATAGTGTGTGCGTGTGTGCGTGTGGATGCGCATATTTGTCTAGAAAAACCGAAAGGGAATAAAATACTTCAGAGAACATTCTGCAAATTGATTGCCCATAAATTTGAACCACGAAATTCAAAAAAGTGGATTTTATCCGCAAGCAGTCACGTTTACTGATGCCTACTTTCGAGTTGCTATTTGTTTTGGATTGTTTTTACATTTATATGTTGTTTTGTGTCGATTTATTTTCTGTTTTTGTTTGTTTTGGATTCGACTCGAAATTTTTTTTGCTTCATTCTGTTTATTCTTTTATTATTTATAATTTTTCAGCATTCCGTATGTCGAAGTTAATGTACTTTTTTTTTACTGCTCTGGTGAGTGAACGTTATATACAATGTATAATAATAATAATAATAATAATAATAATAATAATAATAATAATAATAATAATAATAATAATAAAATAATAATAATAATAATAATAGTAATAATAAATATTTCGAAAATTCTCAAAATCACACGAGTCATTAATATGGTGATAAAATCTAATCCACAATGATGTCAGTGTAGATATAAATCAGAATTGTGTATAAAACATGAGCTTTTGAGCAACTTCTTGATTCACTTTGTAGAGATGGTTCAGATCGATAAAAATATTCGAGCCGGATTTCAAAAGCTCTCGTTTCTATATATATATATATATATATATATATATATATATATATATATATATATATATATATAAACATATGTATATACACACACACACACATCTATATATATATATATATATATATATATATATATATATATATATATATATATATATATTTCTGTTATACATTTGCACTGGCCATAATTATGGACTTCACCACCCCATATATATATATATATATATATATATATATATATATATATATATACTATAGTATATATATATATATATATATATATATATATATTATATATATATGTATATATATATATACCGAACAGTTTCAGGAAAGCTGTGTATAGAATTATTATTAATTAATAATAATAATAATAATAATAATAATAATAATAATAATAATAATAATAATAATAATAATAATAATAATTGTCTATATTACTAACAAACTCTCCCCAGAGAATTTTGTAAATTAATGAGTTAGTTAATAATAATAATAATAATAATAATAATAATAATAATAATAATAATAATAATAATAATAATAATAATAATAATAATAATGATGATGATTGTGTATATTATTAAGAAACTCTCCGAAGACCCAATGTATCCACGAGAGAAAAAAAAGGGGGTGGGGGGGGGGGGAACCCCAGTTCACTCATCCCCCAGCAGTAAAAATTCTGTGAAACGTCCAACCATAATTGCCATGCAGAATTCACTCCGCAGCCTCGGACGTAATCATTTCTATCTGGTTCGGGTCTCGACACAGGTATGCGGCGTTGGCGAGTCCCAGACATGATTTGTCGTTTTTCGTTCTGGAATAACCTGGAAAAATGTCGGGAGACGGAGCGAATTAAATCGACCCTATGTATCTAGTCTGATTATGCACGCGGCCTGCGCTAGAGCGCGTCGATAGATATGAAATGTTACATCGAGATGTTAGGCATCGTCGTTCGGTCCCGCCGTTGCGAATGTCGTTCTTGTATCTGTCTACGCGATCTATGTTTATTTCCTTATATTTGTGACATGCGTCTCTGGTTATTTCTGCAGACGAGTTATAATTTTTAACTAAGTCTTATTTCTATTTCTTTTATTTACATACAGCAGACTAATACTTTATCAATAAAGTTCCATTATCATTTGTACATATACTTGATTTGCTCAAATCCTGACATTTTGGCTTTGAAAAGACGATGATATTACAAGTATTGTATTTTCTTGGTTGTATTTGGTCTCATTAACTCTATATTTTTGTTCTCAAGTTTTGCTTTCTTTGTGGCAAAGAAAATTTTAGGGTATTTAAAAATGCAGAATTCGGATAAATGAAACGTTAGGAAATTAATTAATTAGTTTTTGCGAGAGAGATAACTAATGAAGTAAAGTAATTTTTCCCAGGGTAAAGTTTTCCTTTCGTTCTAACAGTCATTCAAAAGAAAGAAATTTCCAGTCCAGTAAAGTATACGTTTTTTTTATGCATCGTACACAGCGCAGCATCATAAACAAAAGAAACTTGCAATTACTCTTCGGAAAACCGTTACTAGTGAAGCGTCATATCGTTTATTGCATAGCTCTCTGCTTCGTCTTCGCCTTCTTCTTTTTCTTCTGCGCCTTTTCCCCTAATAATTTGAGGCCAGCCACTCTGATGCGCCGTCTCCCAAGACTCGTATCTGTTGCATATCTCTCTCTCTCTCTCTCTCTCTCTCTCTGTCCAAGTTCCCTCTTATCTCTCTCCACCCCGTCTCTCAACATAACAACAACCAGTCTTCCATATTTGTTGTAGAGTACTGCAACTTTCAGGCGTACGAGTGCTTTATAAAGAATCCATCGCTTCTGCCTTGCAATGCCATCTATCGGCGGTTATAGAAAACAAGTTCTAGTCGAACGAAAGTAAAAAAAATGGGGTGTTTTTACTACTTTTTGTTCTCCAGCAAACAGATAGCTAGCTAGTGCACATGATTTCATAAAAATTACCTTATTTGTTTTCTTTCTGAAGAAGTTTTCCAGTTAACCTCAAAAGTCCTATTCGGAAACCTCAAATGAAGATAATTACGGTGTGACTCTGAGGTTGTCATTTTTTACGTTACTTTTTTTGGCTGCTCTGACGTTATTAGTTGAGCAAACCAATGTCTTTTTGTAGCCCAGGCAAGGCAGTAACAAGGGAAGAATGGAAATAAGAATATCAGAACAAACAAAAAAGAGAGAAAAACAAAAACAAAAGGACTAAAAACAAAAACGAAAAAGTGGATGGGGAAATAGGTAGGGTTTGTGGTTCGGGGGAGTGTGGTGGGGGGAGGAGGTTGATGTGGCAGTGACAGACCTACCTATCGTATATTTGAATATTATGAAGCAAAGAAAACGATAACAAGCAGAAAATTCCAAAGGTTTGATTAGTGGGAAAAAAAAAAAAATAAGTTCCTCAAAGCAACAGTGAGAAGTGATGGCCTATCCGATAGGCCCTATCAGGTGCCACGAGGCAGTCTGCATCGATTTCAAGACAAATTTGAATAACTGGAACTGAATCGAAGTTTCTGTTTAAAATTCTGTGGTTTCATTTTGTGCAGACAGCGGAGAATAAGAAAATGTGAGCGATTATGCAGCATCGATATCGGAATACTAATTTGTGGAAATATCAGGTGGATTCTTTCGCAATTCCGTTTAACCTGTTTCCTATTAAAAGCAGGTTTGTCACCACCTGAGAAGAGACATCCATTAATATTTATCTCCTGGTGATTGAGCTCGATGTTGACAACCGTTTTCTGCTTTATAATGTTCTCCAGTATCAAGACTCCTCGCTTTCGAGACGGTAAATCATTCTGTGGATATTTTCTCTTGATTTTCTTCAGACATTTTCCTTTGTTGTGAAGTTAGGAATTCAAAGCTTGGATTGGTGAGTTTGTATAAGTTCGGTATTAGTGAGCAGAAAAAGGGTTTGTCGTTGGTTATGAAGCTTAACCCGCAGATAAATGAATTAAAAATAATAAACAATTTAATAATTAAATAAATAAATAAATGGACAAATAAACCTGAAGATTGTCTCATACATGAAAACATTAAAGTAGAAACTTACTAAAATTTCCTAAAAATTCTGGCAGGTGTGCTTCGCAACTTATGAGAAACAAAATAATAAAAAATCAAGTGAAAATACCTCAGAATTTAACAGAAAAAAAACAAGCTCAAGAAATAATGCCTCAAAATTGAAAAAAAACAAACTCAAGTGAAAATTCCTCAAAATACCCACGAGAATCGCCCAATCATTTATCTAATAATAATACCATTTCCAAGGGCTGCAATCTCTCTCCGCTCATTAAAGACCAGTTATATTTACAAATATGGAACAGCGAGCGGCTGCCTCTTATCTCAAACGCACCGTTCAAATGAACAGATACACTGAAGATCTCAGCAGATTTGTTCAAACCTTATCGAGACGGGGCATCATAATGAGCGCTCATTGTAGATAAGTTGATCTACAATGAATCTTCGGGCGTACTTGGTGTCCCACAAAATTTCTTTTTTCGCGATTTTATCGAGACAGTGACCGTTCTTTGCAAATAATTCATGGTACAATTAATTTTTTGGACGACGGGACTTTGATCATATCAGTGCACTTCCTCGATAACTTTATAATCACGAAGGATAAAAAAAATGGTCCAACTGTTACATCAGAGGTTTGTTTCATGCATGTCTAAGTACTACGAATTTTATATAAATTTAACTAGGCTAATATGCCTATATATATATATACTATATATATATATATATATATATATATATATATATAGATAGATAGATAGATAGATAGACAGATATATTATGTGTTTTAATTTCACCTTACACCTTTCGGTTATCAACATGCATTTTAGGACGAAACCATTGATACCTAACCTAACTGACTGATTAGGTCAACAGTGGGGTCAATGATATTTAATGGGGCATACCAATAGCGTCCGGGCTCTCTCCTTTATCCAACCAGCAGTGTGTATATAGTATATATATATACTATATATATATATATATATATATATATATATATATATACATACATACACACACACACATATTAATATAATATATATATATATATATATATATATATATATATATGTGTGTGTGTATATATAAATATACTTATATATATATATATATATATATATATATATATATATATACATACATACATACATATAAATTGTGTATGCCTGTAAGTGTTTGTATATTGATGGTCGCACTTTCTCATATAAAACGAATAAATGTAATTCTATTTTCCTTTTCAAACAGATAAATTCAAGCCAAAGGTAGCGGGCTCATCTCCGTGAAAATCACCGTTGCAAAACACTGCCAGCTATCTCTGCATCAACATAGCAACTGCGCGGATCCCCCCAAATGAGATTGGCCCATCAAAGGAACGCTGGGGAGATGAAAGTTGCGAAGGAACGTCAGAAATTGCTGGACAGGAACGAGTTTGGGGGATCAAGACCACGGACGGATGGCGGGAGAGCAGTGATTTATCTTCAAGCACTCTTCAGGGAGGTGATATGAAAACCGTAAAGAGAGAGAGAGAGAGAGAGAGAGAGAGAGAGAGAGAGAGAGAGAGAGAGAGATTTTAAAGACTTCGTAATAAGAGAAGATTTTTTTAGAGAGCGAGAGAAGTTTGAAGACTGTAAGGAGAGAGAGAGAGAGAGAGAGAGAGAGAGAGAGAGAGAGAGAGAGAGATTTTAAAGACTTCGTAATAAAAGAGAGTTAAATGATTCTACAGAGAGCAAGTTGGAAGACTACAAGAAGAGAGAGAGAGAGAGAGAGAGAGAGAGAGAGAGAGAGAGAGAGAGACTTTAAAGATTTCGTAGCGAGAGCGAGGGAAGTTTGAATACTGTAAGGAGAGAGATAGAAAGAGTAATAAGCTCTCATTAAGATAGATTGATATAGATAACCTAAAAATTAGGAGAGAGAGAGAGAGAGAGAGAGAGAGAGAGAGAGAGAGAGAGAGAGAGACATTTTAAAGACTTCGTAATAAAAGAAAGAGAGTTAAATGATTCTACAGAGAGCAAGTTGGAAGACTACAAGAAGAGAGAGAGAGAGAGAGAGAGAGAGAGAGAGAGAGAGAGAGAGAGAGACTTTAAAGATTACGTAGCAAGAGAAGAGAGAAAGTTTAAAGATACTGTAGAGAGCGAGGGAAGTTTGAATACTGTAAGGAGAGAGATAGAAAGAGTAATAAGCTCTCATTAAGATAGATCGATATAGATAACCGAAAAATTAGGAGAGAGAGAGAGAGATGAGAGAGAGAGATTGAGAGAGAGAGAGAGAGAGAGAGAGAGAGAGAGAGAGAGAGAGAGAGAGAGAGAGAGAGAGGTGGGTTGAAGGTAGGAAAGTAGAACTAAATTTCCCTATTTTCTCTTCCCAGTAATAGAAATTATTTTCATAATGAAATTGCTTACTTTGCTACATCAAATGCCGAAATTCTTAATTTTCAATTTCCATTTTTATTCTTTTTCAATTATTAACAAATACCTCTCACTGCGGGCTAAAATAGAGGACAGTATTACAATTATTTACTAAAATGTTTACTTATTTCTAAACGGATTTGTAATAATAATAATAATAATAATAATAATAATAATAATAATAATAATAATAATTATATTATTATTATTATTATTATTATTATTATTATTATTATTATTATTATTGTTATTATTATTATTTCCACGGCACCTTATCTTCAGGACTACTCTCAGCAAGTTATGATAATAAAAATCAATATCATTGAGCGTTCGTTTCTTCTCGTCTTCATCAAAGGCATTCGTAAATGCCATATATACAGAACTGATCATGAATAATTCTTCACAAGTGTATGATAAATATACAATGAATTATCAATATTTGCATTGCCGGAAGTTCTAAGGATAAGAAGTGGCTGGGCACTGCTCTTAGAATAGATAAGAAGGAAAGGAGACATAACGCGCGCCTGCTCACGCGCAAGGGAACGCACACGTGCACACATATATGCATGTATATATGTATATATATGTATATATATGTATGTATATATATATATATATATATATATATATATATATAATATATATATATATATATATATATCAAGCCCTAGTTAACAACTGGTCACTTATATTTTCTGAGGCAGAATATCTGAGATCTATAATTCTCTTAATTTTGGTCTAATATATATGATTTTACTCAGATTTGTGATTAACAACCCTTCCTTTTCCTATTATTCTTGGTCGCCCTAGTTAACACCTGGTCACTTATATTTTCTGAGGCAGAACATCTGAGATCTAAAATTCTCTTAAGTTTGGTCAAATAAAAAAAAAAGCCAAGTTGACTGCATTTCCTTTTATGATTGACATTATTAGAAGATAAGTGAATATATAAAATAACAGATATTACGAACTAGAAGTAATTACATGAATAAATGCAATGGCTCGTGTAAATAAAATAAGTTAATAAAAATATAAACGGTAAATTGATTTAAAAAATAATAGTTAGGTAAATAAAAGTCAATCAACGGGTAAATATATAAATTAACAAAAGATTCATAAAATAAGAAAAAAGAAAAAAAAACGCACTTAGGCGATCGAAAGTTCTCTATCGCAGCGTAAAACCGAATAAAAACTGTACAAAAAAAGCCAGATATAAACCTGCCATTAACGTCGCCACGTTCTTGAAAAAAAACAAAAAAAAATCCTAAACACCCTTTTAAGGACCACCGGGGGCCCCTCCAATTCCCTGCCCCTACCTCCAGCCACCCAGATCGAAGCCTGACTTAGCAATTCAGGGGAGCGAGAGAGACACACGTAAAAATTCACCATCGGTAAATGAAAGCTCTTAAGAGGATGATTCACCGCCTACGACGACTCCCAACCTGGATTTCCGAGATCCCAAACATGGCGAAGAGAACGCGCCCAGCGTCTTCGGCGCAGGTTGTTTACTACAAGAGACACCCAGCAAGATTTCTTTCTAAGGGCCTCTTCGCCGAACGTTTTGGCCTCTGGGCTGACGCCTGATTTTTATTGACATTCTGGTTGTCAACCGAGGTGGCCAAAATCCACCACAGTAGGTTTTGATATGGAGGAGAGATATCTCAGTTGTAAACACAACTTTGAAGACCGTGTATTCTTGATTGGTAATATTTTAATGAATTAAATCAATTATTCAGCTGAATTCTGGAAATCTTTATATTGCCATAAAAAAAATTTCTTTGAACTCGGATCTTCAAGAAGTTAAGAGGTCATCGTGGTTTTACAGTTGCATATGTGTCTGGTAAAAAAAGTAACCATGTTTCCATATGTGCTGTAGATTCCAACCTGATAGTCTCTTTAGATGGGAAACTTAATCAGATTTTATGGCACATATATTTTCTCCATTAATGCTGTTTCTTAATTAATTAAAATGAGTGTCTAGACTGTATTTTGATATGTGGTCTTTCCATTGGGGTCATTCAAAACATAGCCCTTTTTGATATTCAACTAAAACGATAGTGTAAAATCATATGTGCCAGAAAGTTCGTTAAGCTTCCTATCTGAATAGACCACCAGGTTGCAATCTACAGCACATGCGAGAGCATTTATAGCGATAAAATTATTTTAGAATTCAGCTGAATTGCTGATCTGATTTCATAAAACAGCATGAGTCAAGAGTATACTCGCTAAAAAGTGATGTGTTTAGACTAAGACACCTTCTTCATAAAAGTTTTTTGACGGTGCCATTATCCATATCTGGGAAGAACTGGTACTTCTCACTTCCCCACCTGCTTATTCTTCAAAGATAATAACCATTGAAACTTTCAACCTGCATTTTTTTCAGAACTACTGAATGTTTCGTGAGTTCGTGTTCTCCATTATTGTACCCTTACCTGATTACTTGTGGAGTAACTATTATAAGAATAACAAATAGATGTGCACTTGCTTGAAAACGAGCTGAGAAAAATTATGACTGCTGATTCTTCGTGGACAGAACTGATAAATTCGAAACCTATGTAAACAAAAGCTCTATCCGAATCATTCGTGAACTTTCAAGAAGAGGCGACGATGACAGGTGTAACCTATTAATCTAATTCTTCGTTGAGAAGCAGGTGCAAAAACCTGTTCTTAAAAAACTGTTTTCTACAAGTTACCCTTGAAGACAAGGCAGCTGACGGTGAATACCATTATTATATACTGTGCAGGAACGATTTTGAAATAGGCCTTAAGAAAATTAACAAAATAAAAAAGCCATCACAAATAAGGATTAAAAGCGAATATATATGAGTCTCAGAAAATAAACAGATAAATAAAGGGATGCGTATTCGTACGACCCAAGCACAAAATATGCTGCAAAAAACGCTGCGCCTGCGCAGAGCGAGCCTCTAAGTTGGCGCCAAACATCAGATCAATATGCAAATCGGCCGTTTACTTCTCAGATTAAGATCATGAATAATTCTTCTGTCGGGTTGTACACCTAAAGAAAACTCTTCAATAAATCTGAAAATGATTTTTTTCGACATCAAAAAGTTTTCGGATTCTGAAACGCTAATGGAAATCTATTTATATCTGTTTGATATTTCTTCACTCTAATTCTTACTTGGGATGAAAGTTATACAGCATAGCAATACTGCATATATGTATATATATATACATATATATATATATATATATATATATATATATATATATGTATGTATATATATACATATATCTATAAATATAATATATATATATATATATATATATATATATGCATATATATATATATATATATATATATATGTATATAGCATATATATAGCTATATATAGTCATATATATATATGCATATATATATATATATATATATATATATATATATATGTATATTCTTTTTTATATATATGGATATATATATATATATACACACTAGCTTTACATAAAGGAAATCCTTTCCAACTTTGTTTTAAAAAATCAGAAGTTGTATCTATATGAAAATTGTTTTTCAAAACGTTATAATTTATAAAATTCATAGGTTTAATTTTAACTCAACTCCTCTATCTTCAACCTTCTCAAAATCTACTGTTATATTCAATGCTATAGATTCCGTAATATCTGTAAGAAAGAATTCTGTCTCTCGTCTATATTCGACTGTGCTCTAGCCTTCATAACTTTTACGTTTAAATCAAAGCTGTCCATCGCTTGTAAGAAGAAATTCCATGAATTTCATAACAGCTACACCTGCAAGAAAGCAGGCCATTGCATCCCACGTAATAATGCTATAAATTCCATAAAAGTTATTTTTATATGAAAGTTGTCCATCGAACCAGAACAGGTTATACTCAGTTTCTTATCGCATCTTTTCCAGTTCTTGTCGGGAGTCAAGATTCTCGACTGACTTCGCCTTGGCCAGAACTTGTCTCTCTTGACAGGAATAAGTCGGAGTTTGGTGGATCTGGCAAGATTTGGTGATGTTAAAAAAAAGGAGGAGATAAGTAAGAAAATTAGTTGATAAGAGAATAGATGGACGAGTGATAGGATGGCAAAGACTTATGTAAATATTAAGAAAACGGAGAGAAAAGTTGTTCATTTACATGAAACCAAAGCATGAAATAATTCTGTTAGTCGATGCATAAACATATAGAATATTCGAAGTATGTTATTGTGTTTAACTATGACAAAAAGCTATGATAAACAATAATAACATTTTAATCGTTTGTTAGTGCATTAAAATGTATCTACGACAACAGAAACTGACGAATAATGATAGCATTTTAATCGTTTGCTAGGGCATTAAAACCGAACTGATTCTATATTAAAGCCAATAACAAGACCCTGGTCTTGTAAGCAGCCTTGTTTAGATCATTAAAACACATCTTGGATCCAAGGTGAGCTCGTAAATTGGTCACTTTTTTCCGGAACAAGGATATTCATTTGCATTTTGAACGTCAACCGTAAAGTAATTGAAGCTGTTATATATTTGAACCGCTTTCAGTAACCTTGGATTTAAAGAGGTTATGTAGTTTTTCATTTTATGAAACACACACAAACACACAGACACACAGACACACACACACACACACACACACACACACATATATATATATATATATATTATATATATATATATATATATATATATATATATATATATAAGAATAAGGATAACCATATTCAATTAAGACAAAAAAAAAAAAAAACGATATATAATATACTGCTGGTGCTTATCTCTCTCTCTCTCTCTCTCTCGTTCTCTCTCTCTCTCTCCATATATATACATCTATATGTGAGTATAAAAATGATTGCTCCAGAGGTTATCATTCTTCTACATCTAAACAGATGATGAGCCCAAAAGGTGTATTCAAGGAAAAAGATAGAAAACTGATAAATCATGAGACGCAGCAAAATGCAATAGATAACTTTCTAGGTGGTGATGGACCGATGCTATTGAACAAATGATTAGGGCGAATTTTTTCCTGTCAGCCACGGATCATTTAACCCATTTAAAACAAGTCTCAGTCATGTAAGTTCATAAAAATTAATCAAGGTTGGATTCGATAGTAATCAGTAACAAAAGAAATATGAAAAAATATTGTAAAACTAATGTTTGTTCAGCGATTGTCTAACTGCGAGTTAAACCCCGTACAATATTCTTCTTGCATATCGTATGACTGCTAAAAAATATGCGAAACAACGGGGATTTTTGCTGTACGTAAAGCCAACATAAAAAAAATGAGCCAAACAGGTAATTCATTAACCTTACCTTTAACAAAGCGATGCACTGAGCTTCCGACTTGTCTATTGGTAGACGAGGATACAAAATTGGAATAGATTTCATGGAATTTCCGTATCCTAAAGTAAGGAATTAGCAACAAGACAGTTGGAAATCCAAGCACGAAAGCTTTGATACAAATTAAAGCTTATATCGTCGCAGAGCCTTCTCGAATTTTCGAACCAAACATGCTTG
>NC_061100.1:38041419-38063919 GCF_015104395.2 Macrobrachium nipponense
CTTGATTCCAGATAAAGGAAAAAAGAAGAAAAAGAAGAAAAAGAAGAAAAGAAAGAAATACTTCCACATACTTTTTAATGTTTGAGAGTTGAGACTCCTGTAACTGTTATTCCTACTTTCATATAATGCGCATCCTACTCAGTGGGAGGTTGCTGCATAAATTTACAATATATCTCGATAAAAGTGATTATAATAAGAGATACAAAAATCAATAGTTACGCCACTCTGAAGTCGACGTTTCAAATACTTCTAAGAGTAAAAATTCTTCCAACGTAAGTTTTAATACACCCAGTGGACTTCAGTTTCTAAAATACAGAAACTATACATTTAAAAGAAGTTTTTTATGAATCACAAATTACTTCGCACTCTGATCGATTAAATCTATATTTTCCTGCGATTTTCACGTGCACATTGAGCAAATCTCTCTCACATTTCATTAGGCACCGTCTGAATTACATTGTACTGATGAGAAGAAGCCAGTTTTACCTGGTAACGTTATTATAGCATTCTTCCTGTTGAATGTCCTTGTAACCCCCACCAGGCCATCCCATTACATACCTGTTTATTAGAAATCAACGGCCATCAAAATACAGGCTTCAGTGACAAGTTAAATCCTTGTTTCCCTTGTCCCTCTTTCTTCATTCCTCTTCAGGCCGACTTTTAATTATTCGTTTTCTTTTTATCAAGTTTCTGTCAATCCTTGGGCTGGATTAGCATACTGGGTCAAATGCACTAACGAGAGGCAAATCAAATGCCGCATTATTATCTGTTAATATTCAAAATGAGCAAACATCAAATTGAATAAGTCACATTGGCTTTCAGCTTGCTTGAGCAAATTACCACAGCTTAGAGTGATTGTAAACGCAAAAAGAAAGAAAAAATTATATTGTAAATAAGATTAACATGAGATAATTTTAAGCAGGTAGTAATTAAAAATTGTCTCTATGAATTGACTGCAGAATGTAATGAACACTTTTGCCCAGAAAGCGATCAGTCTAATATGATTAGAATGAGAAAGAGGAGAAAACATGATTCTGGCTTCAAAGCTTTGGCAAAGCAGGTCTAAGAGCGTTTGTTTGTTTGTCATGTTCATTTGAATGTTGATATGAAAGACTTTGGTACGATGTGTATATTGCGTCATATGATTATGCGTTAATTTTGAAGACGGGTGCCCAATTATACCAATACTACATAAGCTAAATGTATCGATAATCAACTAATGCAGTAGCTTATTTCTCACAATTATAAATTGCCTTTGTAAGGGAATTTTTGATGGGTCTCGAATATTCTTTTCATTTACTAGATATAAAAGGATACGATTAAAACCTTAAATGTTTTAAAAATTAGAGCAACGCTCCTGGAAAAAACCTTCGTTCTTTGCTAACTGGTCAAATTCTCTTAGAAATTCTCAGTTGGAACCCCTAATTCTAATTATTCAATTGTCTTCCTGTGATTCAAAGTGGAAGAGAATTAACACACTGAGTCATGCAGAGTTGCTTTTCTAATTAATCTCATATAAAGAGAAATTACAAGGCAGCGAAAATTATACCGAGCTGTTCACATTTACTCCAACTTCATAAAAAAAAAAGCACAGACACGTGCACATAAATCGACAATGCGATCATAGACGAACGAAACTTGAAGAAAAATTATAATCTAAAAAGGTCACTTACAAGAGCAAGTGGATCTGAACTCTTTCTTCTTTAATGTAGTGTACTATTTTTATATTGATACGGAGACAAGTGTGATAATTACCAAGGCACGCTTTAGTTAAGTGACTAACTGCATTCTATCGCACTCATGCAAAGTGAAAGTAAGCACAACCAGTCACCCCGAAGGTTTCCGGCATCTTCTGGATTTTTCTTTACCGTTCAATTAGTAGAAGTCATTAATATGCGCGGATTTTAATGGCAAATAGAGATTCAAGCAGCTCTGCTAGTGTCTGAAAGACAGACAGCAGAGCATGAATAGGTATCATATAAAGTGCTAGAAAGGAAAATGAACAAAATATCCTAAGTGATAAAAAAATTAACAAGAGGGTCTATTCCCTTCTGCCTTTCTCTCTCTCTTTCTTCTTGAGGGCAAAATGCCATCACCATTATAAACCAGTTCTTTTAACATTAATGCGACATTAATGAGTTGAAGATCAATCAGCGGATGAAAAATGACAGAAATTAGGCAAAAATATTCTTTGAAACTGCCTCTTTAAAACGAGTAGGTTATAGAGTTAGTACTCAAGAAATCAACTTGTTCCAAAGCTTGCACGAACAGGTACAGAAAGTCTTTCAATTTATCGGTTAGATTGCAAATTACGAAACATAAATGGTGAGAGGGTTATCTGAAAGGTATTACAATGCATACAAAATTAGGAAGCAATCAAAACTGATAAAGATTCAATTTTATTATTTTCTCTCTCTTATTGTTGTAAAGACAGCAATCAACCTAAGTATCATGACTAAATAGCAGGTGGAATCGCCAGGTATCGCCGTCAGGTGCGCGTGAGAAAATTTTAATTGCCGCGCATAATTGTCATTAAACCCAGAAAATTAATCGGCCCCGATTTAGGAAACTGCAGATGATTAACGCAAATTGAATAATTACAGACAATAATGACGCATAACGCGATCTCATTAGCGACTGACACAGAAAACAACGAAGCATTACGCGTAATTGCGATCAGGTCCAAGAGGCTAAAAGAGGAGTCCCGCAGCAGTGGTCGTCCGCTGATGAGCGAACGAATTAAAAATGAGAAAATGAATACGATGAATTATGAATCATTACCACATCATCATCATCATCATTATCATAAGTTCATGAACCGTCAGAAGTGATTACCGCCGGATTCGAGAATCATGACGAACAGTTAGTTAGTTAAAGACCTGGTTCAAACGCAGGTCCTTGTACGAGACACACACGCACACACACACACATACTCCAGCACAGAGGTATGCGAATTAATCTAGCGCCATCTTCAGCATGCATGCCAGCCTGCGCCATTAAAACCTATGTGAGGATTCCCTAACAATAAGATCGGTTGAATGAGAGGGGCTGGCTATGCATAAAATCTTCCGCCAGAATCGAAGCGATCCGGAATGAAGATTGGAAGAGTGTGGTGGCATCTGCTTGAGACAGTTGGCAATCATCAATATTTCGCGAGAGAAGATTTTTGTTTCGTTTGCTGAGATGATCCGGAATGGCGAATTGAACGGGGTTTGAGATGATGCAGTTGGTGACAAATATGGTTGAGGAGTGGCGTATTTTAATTCTTTTTTGAAGGTATTAATTTGGAGGGAAAATTGATAATGTTGTATATATATTTGCATACTATGAAACTTTTCTTAGATTTAGTAACAGAATGAAAATAAAGACCCTTGTGATAATAATAATAAGAAAAAAAGTAAAGAATGAGCCGAAATTTCTTCGGTGCAATCGAGTTTTCTGTAGTGTATAATACTGTATGAAACTCTCAACCACGGCCCATGAAACCCTTAGCCGCAGTCCACGAAACTTTTAGACACGGCAACTATAGCGGTGTCAGACGCACGACCATGGCTAACTTTAACCTTAAATCAAATAAAAACTACTGAGACTATAGGGCTGAAATTTGGTATTTGATGATTGGAGGGTGGATGATCAACATACAAATTTGCAGCCCTCTAGCCTCAGTAGAGTTTAAGATATAAGGGGAGACAGACACACAAATAGCCATTTCAACAGCTTTCGTTTGCAGAAAGCTAAAACAGATAAACAGACAAAAATTTAAATTCACTCGAAAAAAAATCTTATCATATTTTTAAAACAAGATATGGTTTCATTGGGATATAAAATATTTTCAAATTTATTTGTTTAAAAATCAAAAAAAAGGTCCCAAACCCTACCCGGCCCGCTCCGCCACACCCCCCCCCCCCCCAAAAAAAAAAAAGGGAATTTGGTCCCTTCGATTTTAATTATAGGTTTCATCGAAAACAAATAAATAAAAATGCGACTTACGTAATAATAGGTAACGTCTATTATACAGAAAAACTTAGATTCCTGACACCAATTTTTTTATTTTTTTTTATTTATTTTTTTTTTTTAAAGGGCAAGTTCGAACCTTTCAGGACATTTCTATAGCAGTCTGATCAGACTTATAACAGTCTAATTAGACTTGTTAGATTCTAATTACACTTGTAACAGTCTCCTTAGACTTGTAACAATCTAATTAGACATGTAACAGTCTAAATAAACTTGTAACCGTCTAATTAGACTTACAGCGACAAGCCCTAATAAGATTTACAGTAACAAATATTAACAGACTAACAGATCCATGACACTAACAATAAAAACAGTAAGTCCTATCAGACTTACAATACTTAGTCTTATAAGATTTGAAGTAAAAAGGCCTTCAAGACTTTGACGAGTAACGGGTTTCAGTGATTGGGGTTCAAAACATCTCGTCAATAATGATAGAATCACGAGGTGGTACGACGCAAGATGGGTGTGGGTGGGGGGAGGGGTGGGCTACCTGTGTGGCTACTTTGGCAATTACCAGCTGTGCACCTGGCCTGCCAGGCACCTGGATCAGGCACCTGGGTTCTCAAGAGAGAGAGAGAGAGAGAGAGAGAGAGAGAGCGAAGGCTTATTTACGTGGGCAAGCTCACAGGCATCAATGCGAGATGCACTAACAGAAACAAATACATACGTACATACATACATACATACACACGTGTGTACACGTGGTCGCGTGAACACGCGTGCTTGTCCATAATGAGAAATCCACAATGCAAACTCAAAAAAGTTATGTCAACTAGCAAATCTTCCGAACAGCCTAAAAAAGTAGTCTGGCAACTTTGTACTAGGTAAGTAAGTGAAGCCAGCTCACAATGACTGCTGACAGGCTCCGTGTTTTCCTATTTTAACTGGATTTTCCGTTGCATTCTGATTTCGTATCAATATATTGCTAAACTAACGGTGTCACTATTATACTTCCAAGGCTATCAACACTTATAACTATTACCAGTTTCTTCCAAGTGATATTTGTAAACATAGGTCTAGAAAGTACGCTATTAGCCTCGTAGTACCACACTTGTGATTTACGTTAAATGTTTGCGAAATGTCACGAATGCAATATTTCATGATTGACGTCGTAGAAAATAATTTCCTCTCTCCGTATTCTATAAACCATTCATTCTGGGTTGTAGTTCAAACAACCATTTGATACAAAATGATTAAGTAGTCTCACTTGTGTCAAAAAAAAATACTGACATATATCAGGGCTACAGTAGCATGACAACTCGTAAACAAATCTCTCTCTCTCTCTCTCTCTCTCTCTCTCTCTCTCTCTCTCTCTCTCTCTCTCGGTGTTTTATGTGCAATAACCAAAAGCTTATTATCTCTCTTGATCGCAACGTTTACGGTTAGGAGATTTAAGCAAGTCACGTAAGTGATTCGTTGATCATGCAGAAAGCTACGCCTAACCCAACAGTGTCATGCAATGCACTTGTATGCAATGTACTTACATTTCCTTTCTGTCTTGCGTCGTATCCGTTTACGCACAGTTGTTTTGTTGATGCTAGGCTGGCAAGCACTGTCACTTATAGAAACATTAGACTTACGCTTATAAATGAGAGATAAATGCTGCGCCTTCGGCTGGTTTCCATCTACGAGAGTCAGTTGAGGTTTCCCGCCAATATATGACGTCATGAGGAACTATAGTATGGAAACTATTTTATTTTATTTCATCGAGTGTTTTGAGTAGCCATTATGGAATATATGTTCCTTTATTTCCTCATGTAATTTCGGAAATAATCATTAGATATTTTATGTCAGTACTAATCGTTCTTATAATTTGGAATAAAGCCACGAGATGTCCCACCAATGTGTGACGTCATAAGAACCGAGATTATGGAAACTATATTTTTGTTACCTCTCTTAATGTTTTTGACAGCCATTATGGAATATATATCTCGTTCCCCATGTAATTTCGGAAACAATTATTAGGTATTATATGTCAGTTATCATTTTTGAATTTTAAATCAAAGCCATAACATATTAGAACTAAGTAGTTCTGTAGCCTGTTCCCAGGGCGACGCTGTTTGCAGCTGAGCCTTGTTGCCAATTGCCATCTTCAAACACCGAAGTTCCCGCGGAAATTGCATAGATCCTTTGTGTATAGTGCGATTTTTCCGTTCATTATCTTTATCATTGCAGAAATGGGCGCAGGAATTCTTCAGAAGATGAAGTAACATTTCACAGGTAAGGAAAGCATATTGAAGTTTACTGACCCGTATTTTGTGCTAGACAGGGAAATGTGTTGTTAGCAGCAACGTCTAAAGTAGTAGTTGCACTCTCTGTTAACATGTTATTTTCACCATTATTTTGTGGCACCAGCGCTCAGGCGATTTCACTTTCGAAATCAGAACATCGTCATTCCAATAGATGCTACATAATATAAAATGATAAACGATACTTCTCGTTATTGAAAGTGCTTAGTACGACTTAGGCCTATAGATGTGCTAGCAAGTAGTATCGCCTTGTTACTTCGATGCGTAAGGACACCTGCTGTACCTATTTTGTCACCAGGGCCGGTGCTATATAAGAATTGCAGGACCCATTTAGGAAATTATAGAAATTAAGACGATTTCTTTTATGTCAATATAAACATTATTTTCCCCGTGAAAATTTTCTGTTAATATAGTATGAACAATAATGTGAGGAATAGGTACTTCCTCATTCTTCATTTTCACGTTTTCGGTAGCGGTTTATTTCCCTTAGAATACTAAAAAGGCTTCAAACGGTAATTGGCGAGGGGTCCAATTTGATTAAATTGGTCAAATAGTCTAAAAACCGGGCCCTATTTGTCAGCCATTAAGAATTGCTTACAGTGTTTAGGCCACTAGGATACTGCTTATGCCGTGAATCTTTTCGTCTCAGGCGTTTAAAGGCAGCACAGGTTTTTTTTATATATATATATTTTTTTTTTAATGAAATGCATTTTTTCAAATGCTGTTTCTCAACGAAATTCCGAAGCGGTACGTTTGGTATGAGTACTTCATTACGACATAAACAATCCGTAGAAAACAACTCCCGTTATTCGGTTCATTGTAAAAATGGTTTTGCTTTTACCTATATGCATCCTACCAAATCCGTGTTTGATTTGTTTTCATCAAGCGATAGGTCTCATATAGATTGGCAATAGCATGGAAATGAAGTTTGGTATCCAAGGCTTCAGTTATCCCTTCAAAAAAATAATTTATTTATAGGCTATGACGTTTATATAAACCTTATTTTAAGTGCCTTTGAGAATAGCAACGAGAGGAAATAGAATCTTACCCATGCAAATGCTAGGCCTAGGCCTATTGATTCTGCTGGTATTTTTTTTTATATTCTTTTTTTATATTTTGTCCTATTGTGAAAAGTTTTATTTCAGATAAGACAAACAGATCTTCTTAAAGTAGACCTCATTTAGAAATTCTCTCTAAGTATCATTCCAAAGAAAGAAATGACATTGCTAGCCTTTTCTATTTACGGTTTGTTTATTAAACGCTGAGCATGGTTGGAGAAAAAAAATCACATTTTGTTAACCGAGTTTTCAAAGCCTTTTCTTAATAATAATTCCGTGGAAATACAAAAGTAGCTAAATAAAATGAAGTTTCTTGAACGAATTTATACCGCCTTCACAGTGACTAGTTCTTGCTTGCCATTAAGAATATCGGCTATATAGGTAGGCCTAGAGGTTATTGTTTATGTTACCATAAATGGTTTTAAACCTATAGCATTGATGCTTGACGGCATCACTGTATTACCATTCATACATGCGTATGTATACCTGTCGAATTTAGATATACATTTATTAGAGCTGGAATAGACTCATGCTCACCATCGTATCCAGGTGTGCAGTTAGTTTTATTGCTTTTGTAGCTGATATATATATATATATATATATATATATATATATATATATATATATATATATATGTGTGTGTGTGTGTGTGTGTGTGTGTGTGTGTGTGTGTGTGGTGTGTGTGTGTGTAATGTAGAAAGTGAATGTTTGTGTGTTTGTTTATTGGTGCGCTATAGAAATCCGACCCGCTTGACCGATCTAGACAAAATTTGGCACGTGGCCACGTTTTGACCCAACTTAGGTTTCAAACTCCACCGCCGTCCCCTTCTGTTCCCTTTTCCCACCCCCTTCCCCCCTTCCCTTTTAACTTATGAGGTAAATGAACTCTGCGAGTTTATCATACACCACTTCCTGTACTCCAAACCATAAAAATATATTATTGAAAATGCTTTTGATTACAGTGATCAATAATTCTATAGCAAGGTTTGTGTTTAGGTTTAGTGGGGATGTGTTTTGATTTAGTGGGGTTGTGTTTACATTAAGTGGGGACGTGTGTAGGTTTAGCAGGGGTGTGTTTAGGTTTAGTATGGGTGCATTAGGTTAAGTGAGATGTGTCTGGGTATAGCGGGAGTGTGTGTTTAGGTTTAGTGGGGGTGTGTTTAGGTTTAGTCGAGGTGGATTTAGGTTTAGTGAGGGGTATATTTATGGTTAGTGGGGGTATGTGTTTAGGTTTAGGGGGATGTGTGTCTAGTTACAGTGGAAGTGCAATTAGGTATAGTGAGGGATGTGTTTGTGTTTAGCAAGGAGTGTAGGTTTAGCAAGGGTGTGTTTAGGTTTAGTGAGGTTTGTGTTTAGGTTTAGTACGGGTGATTAGGTTTGTGAGGGTGTATTGAGGTTTAGGGGTGTGTGTTTAGTTTTAGTGGGGGATGTATTCAGCTTTAGCATGGGCCATGTGTTTAGGTTTAGTAGGGGTGCATTTAGGTTTAGTGAAGGATGTGTTTCGGTTTAGTGGGGATGATTGTATTATTAACAGAGGAGTGTTTAGGTTTAGTGGGCTTGGTGTGCTTAGGTTTAGTGGGCTGTTTCAGTGAAGTGGGAGTGTGCTTAGGTTTAGTAGGGGTGTGTGTTTAGATTTAGTAGGGAAGTGTTTAGATTCAGCAAGGGTGTGTTTAGGATTAATTGGACTGTGTTTAGGTTTTAGTAGGGGTAATTTTGTTTTAACAGGGTTTGGTAAGTTTAGTGGCGTGTGTTTAGGTTTAAATTGGGCTTGTTTAGGTTTAAGGTTTAGGGGTGAAGGGTTTACATTTTTGGGTTTAATTGGGGGGTTTGGTTTGTGGGGCGTGTGTTTGATTTAGTTAGGGAAGTGTTTAGATTCAGGCAAGGGTGTGGTTTAGGATTTAATGGGAACTGGGTTTTAGGTTAGCATGGGGGGTGTTTAGGTTTTAAGTTTAGCATTGTGTGTTTAGGTTTATGGGGGATTGTTTGTCTTAAGGTGGGGAGTGGGGTCTAAGGTGTTAGTTGTTGTCTTATGGTTTAGTGAGGGTATATTTTGGTTTAATGGGAGTGTGTTTAGATTTGGAGGGGTGTTTAGCTTTAGTAGTGGCTGTGTTTAGGATTAGTGGCGTGTGTGTTTAGTTTCAGAATAGATGAGTTTAGGTACAGTATGGGTGAATTTAGGTTTTGTGAGGGGTGTGTCTAGGCTTAGTGGGCATGTGTATTTAGGTTTAGTGGAATGTGTTTAGGTTTAGCAGAGGGGGCATTTAGGTTTAGTGGGAAGTGTGTTTATGTTTAGGTTTGGTAGGAGGAGTGTTTAGGTTTAGTGGTGGATGTGCTTAGATTTAGTTGGGGTGTTTTTCATTTCAGGGGATGTTAATGTTTAGTGGGGTGTGTGTTTTTATATTTGGTGGGGATGTTTGTAATAGTAGCAGAAGTGTGTTTAGGTTTAGTGGGGTGTTTCAGTTAAGTGTGAGTGTGCTCAGGTTTAGTAGGGGTATGTGTTTTGGTTTAGTGGGGATGTGTGTAGGTCTATCAAGGGTGTGTATAGGATTGATGGGGCTGTGTTTAGGTTTAGTGGGGTATATTTATGTTAGCAGGGTGTATTTAGGTTTAGTTTGGTGTGTTTAGGTTTAGTGGGGTGTATGTTTTGGTTTAGTGGCGAGTACTTTAAGGTTTCTTGAGGGTGCGTTTTGATTTAGTGGGGGTGTGCGTTTAGGTTTAGGTGAATTTAGGTTTAGTGGGAATGTGTGTTTAGGTTTAGTGAGGGATGTGTGTAGGTTTTGTGAGTGTTGTGTGTTTAGGTTTAGTGGAATGTGTTTACATTTAGTGGAGGTTGCAATTAGGTCTAGTGCGAGGTGTGTTTGTTTAGTGGAGGATGTGTTTAGCATTGGTGGGATGGGTGCTTAGGTTTAGCGGTTGATGTGCTTAGGTTTAGTGGGGTGTAGTGCAATTCATGGGATGTTAAGGTTTAGTGGGGTACGTTCATGTTTAGTCGGGGTGTGTTTAGGTTTAGTGATGGTGTGTTTTGATTTTGTGGGCGTGTGTTTAGCTTTGATAGGGGGCGTGTGTTTAGGTTTAGTGGGGTGTGTGTGTTTAGGTTTAGTATGGGTAAGTTTAGGTATAGAGGGAGTGCGTTCAGGTTTAGTAAGGGGTGTCTTTAGGTTTTGTGGTGGTGTGTGTTTAGTATGTTGAGGTTTTGTGAGTGGTGTGTGTTTGTTTAGTGGAGGATGTGTTTAGGTTTAGCCAGATGAGTGTTTAGATTTAGTGGTGGATGTGTTTCTTTAGTGGGGGTGTGTTTTGGTTTAGTCAGGGTGTGTGTAGGTTTAGTGGGGGTGTGTCTTGGTTTAGTCGGGGAGTGTTTAAGTTTAGTGGGGATATGTTTTGTGTTTAGTTTTACAGGGACGCACTTAGGTTTAGTGGGTGGTGTGTATTTATGTTTGAGTTTGTGTGAGGGGTGTTTAGATTTAGTGGGGGATGTGTTAAGGTTTAGTTAAGGTGTGCTTTGGTTTAGTGTGGGTTGTTTAGTGTGGGGGATGTGTTTAGGTTAAGTGCCGATGTGTTTTGATTTAGTGGGAGGGTGTTTCAGTTAAGTGGGGGTGTGTTTAGGTTTAGTGGGGTGTACTTTGATTTAAGGGGTGTTTAGGCTTAGTGGGAGGGGGGTGGGAGTGTTTGGCGGGCGTTTTTTTCTCTCTAGAGGGGAGAGGTTAATGAAAACCATACCAGGTGTTACTTCCTCTCTAAGGTAAGTGATCGAGTGTCATTCAAAGCATTCTCTGGCAATGCTGTGTTGCCCAGCTAATATACACATTTATATATGTGCGTGTTTGTTAAAAAATAATGAATAGCTATTTATTCATGTGCATATACATATCTAATAATTCAATAAGCGAATGCATATATCTAATGAAACTATATCTTAATTTTCGGTATTTCAGATATATTTAGATTATAGTAAGTGCCTTTTTTCATGCAAAATTATATACTTGATTTTAAGCGACTTTCCATGATTTTTTTTAAAGAGACTATATAGTTATTTGTACTTATACAGATTACTGACTGCGTAATAAAGGAATAAATTTTCCTATCTATTTGTGCTTGGTTTTACAATAATTAAAATATATACAAATTACAAAGCAAAATTCCTCACTTCAAATACAATAGACTTGTGAACAATAATATTTCAAAATGTTTTGTGCAGAAATGATTAATTTACTTATAATAAAGTAACAGATTATTATAATAATTAAACAAGAAAAAATATCAAACCTTGGGGTTTAATCACATCAGTAAAGCATAATAATGTGTGCTGAAATGGGTGTTTCAATATGGCTGCCCGAGGTCTCCTCTATGATTCAAGCATTAGTTTCCTCCGTCTTCCTAAAGCTCTAAAGTGAATTTTCCAAAATATTTTGTACTTCGTTCTTGAATTTAATTTTTGGTTTCTATATTATATACAATATACGATGCACGAGATAGATAATGATATTCTAACGAGGAAAATGCATATCGATTCAATTTTTTCGCGCCATATGTATATAATGCCATCCATATGATAGATAATGTTCCAATGAGGAAAATGCATTTCAGTTCATATGATAAAAGAATTACTCATTGTCTGGTGGACAAAAACCACGGGAAGAGTGCTACAGCATATTTCCGAGCGAGTGTACGTGTAAACAAGCAACATATAATAAAATCATATTCACTCCCTATAGAGCCTAACCTATACACGCCTTTAAGAGAAGCCGGGACTCATGTGGTTACCTCCGTTGCGAGGGCATTAATAGCCGTCCCACTCATCTTAATATGGCGTATAATGGACTCTTTTACGTAGGGCGATACCCGAGCGTTCGTAGATATCTGTCAATCATCGGGAGATATGGGGGTGCTCGGCTGTTAATGGTTGCATTAATGGAGCTATGGTATGCAGTTAGATATGCTGGGATAAAACGGGCAATGAAAGTCTGTTTTCCAGGAACTTATTTATTTAAAAAAGATATTTATATATATATTTATTTAGCTATTTATTTTAGGTTCTTTTAATTTAATTCCTTCATGGATAGAAATATATGGTAAGTATTTCGGGACGAATGTGTCGGTAACTTATTTTTTCGTCGTTCTAATAAAAGACTCAATATCATATATCAAATATTGTAAATAAAATGCTAAATATGAAGATAAATCGATATTGAATATTTACCTGCATATATTACATAAGGTCTCGAGAAAGGAGAGGTTACATGCACGAATGAAACAAATTCTTTAGACTTGGTTATTGTTTGTGCTTGCGTTTTGCAGCCAAATCTCTTCCCCCCCTTCCCCGACTCCAACAACAACAGCTCCCCCACCCCTACCCCACCTTTTTGTTTGCATTTGCAAAGCCATGCACAGGTTTTGCTTACGGTTGTCGTCACAGTTTACAATGCATGTTCATTATTTTTGCTTTTGTATTCGATTATTGCATGTTTTTGTTCTTTTATTTTCCGCCATTGTTCATTGTTACCTGGTTGTGCGTTTCAGCCGGTTTATGTTTAGTCACGTATTTGTCCATGTATGAGTTTTTTTTTTTTTTTTTTTTTTTTTTTTTTTTTTTTTTTTTTGAGGGTTTTTTTTTTTTTTTTTTTTTTTTTTTTTTTTTTTTGTGTGTGCATTCAGTGTTATAATAGTGCATGTTTCTGTGGAAATGTTGATGTTCTTATATACATGTGTTCATGTAACTCTCCGTACATGCGAACTGGTTCTTTTATGTATGTATGTACGTACGTATGTTTTTAAGTGAATTTATAAAATATTCTAGCTTATTCCTCTATTTTCATGAGAGTGCTTCTTTGCTTGCGTTTATGCATCTTGCCTGATATTAACTGGTTCTTGTACTTATGTATGTAAGTATGTATTTATCTATTACATGGTATTTACGTGAGTGTATAACAGATTATAGCATATTTATCTGCTTTTATAAGAGTGAGTCTCTGCAAAATGTCTACGCTTTTATGCATAAACATGTCATTTCACGGGTGTATCTTTGCTTTCATCTCTGGCCGCGCATAGATGTTTATTGCATGTGTTTTGTTTGTCTCTGATGTTCGCCCTACCTGCGGGTCTCATCAAGGATTAATATCCCACCTGGCTGAAACACAGGTGAGAGAAATCACTCAACCGGGTGCTCAATCAACGCTGCTCATATTTGGCGAGGCTTCGTGTCCTTAATGCAGACAGTCAAGATTAATGGGACTTAGGAAGAAAATAAATGGGGGTGTGGGGGGGTGTAAGAGAGAGAGAGAGAGAGAGAGAGAGAGAGAGAGAGAGAAACTGGTTGAGGAAAACTTGTTGTTGTGCATCTCTTTTACTCTTGGGATTATGTGTGCGTGTGTCTGAAGAGAGAGAGAGAGAGAGAGAGAGAGAGAGAGAGAGAGAGGCTGAGGTAAACATTCGTTGTTATGTATTTCTTTTGTTCTTAAGATTATATGGATGTGTGCGTGTGTGTGTTTGTGTGTGGGTGTGTTAGAGAGAGAGAGAAAATTGATTGCGGAAAATACTCGTTGTTATAAATCTTTATTTACTCTTAGGATTATTTATATACGTGTGTGTGTATGTGTGCTTATGTATGTGTGTGTGAGAGAGAGAGAGAGAGAAACTTAGAAAAAAAAATTGGTTAAGGTAAACCTTCATTGCTCTGCATGTTTTCTCTTAAGATTACATATGCGAGAGAGAGACAGAGAGAGACGGCGCTAGGGTCCTAGCTACGTATCTTCTAAGTAGATAGTATAGAGAGAGAGAGAGAGAGAGAGAGAGAGAGAGAGAGAGAGAGAGAGAGAGAGAGAGAGAGAGGCTGGGAGAAAAAGATAATGACAAAGCGGTGGGCTGGGAATGGGATCGTTACTATGCTTCTCGTGTAATGGGTGATCGATGGGTGTTGAATGAAAGCAGTCCAACCCATCCGTCAATTCACGATTAATGAGACCTAGAACAAAACAAAACGATAATAAGCGCACAGTGAAAGAACATAAACGCATTGCTTTGCATTCTGCAAAGGTGCGAACGGGGTTGAAGTGAGAGGCTGACTGACTGCCTTATGAGTCATCAAACTGGAATACTATTGTAGTGCCTAATTACCATAGTTATGAGTAAAATAGCCAGTAAAATACTTTCTCCATATATCCATTTTTTAACTGATGCACAGTCATTTGTCTTATGACCATAGGCTCTTTCATACTGTTATTAATCTGATCACACTGCCTGCCCTATGAATCATCAAATTGGTAAAATATTTCAATGCCTAATTACCATAGCTATGGGTAAAATAGCTTGTAAAATACTTTCTCTATATTTTCATTTTTTTACTGATGCCCAATTGGTCTTATGACCATAGGCTCTTTCATACTACTATTAATCTGATCAGACTGCCTGCCTTATGAATCATCAAACTAGTATATCATTTTAGTGCCTGATTACCATAGTTATGAATAAAATAGCCAGTAACATACTTTCTCAATTCTTTTTTACGTTTTTATTGATGTACGACCATAACCTCCTTCGTAATACCTGTGATCCGATCTTCCTATACATAAGAATTCATTATACCCAAAGGAATCAATCATGCTTTCATTTGAATCATTTATCAAAACCATATACAGTTTATCAATCTTGCCACAGGACAACTGAGGCTGTAAATAAATCAATAAGTTGTTGAAGGGGTATGATATTTATGTTTGATATGATAGATGACTGAATGAGTGATTCAATCAGTGCTCAGATGCGACAGGATCGGAAGTTATAAGCACCGAAATTTTAATTAGGCTCTTTTGAAGTTAAGAGATAAAATTACTCCCTATGAAGATTGACTATTTATTAAACGATAGGAGGATATTGGAACAGAGATTTATGTTGTATTGAGACATGAAGTTGAATGTTACATACTGACATTATTGTTATGATAATTCGATGCAATGAACCAAGGTAGTCAGTATGATGGATTGGGAAAAACATTTTGAGAGCAGAAGCAACAGTCACAAACACACATATATATATATGTATATGTATACATACATATATATATATATATATATATATATGTATATATATATATATATATATATATATATATATATATATATATTATATATACATACATACATACACACACACACCATATATATATATATATATATATATATATATATATATATATATATATATATATATATATATATATATATGCATGTGTGTTTGTATGTGTGGGTACATGGATGTGAACTTTACGTGTGCATGTCTGTGACACGTTCACACACACGCATCCATACACACACGCACACAAACACATACACATGAAGAGGGAAGGAGCTGTTCTCATAGGCAGCCTACTAATTATTTTTCATATTTTCTACCTTCTGATTTACATACATATGAAATAATATACAAACTGAATGGTCAAAATTTTACACGGAAGCAAAAATTCGTTATCATAGTTATGGGACTTTTGAATATTTATTGTATGCAAACCAACTATCCACAAATGTTTTTAATGAGCTGTTGAGACGGTAATAAGGCATCCATCATCCTTCAGCAAAGGTTGCTTTTCTTTCTTTCCATACCATACTTTCTTTACTTTTTTTTTGGCGTGTTTTATTTACAGACTCAGGAATACAGCCATGTTTATCAAGACTTTAAATTGATTAGAGAGAGAGAGAGAGAATATATATAAATTGGGATAGAAATGAATACATTTCAGGCATTAACGAGCCCATGCCTTCCTCACATTTATACAAAGATAACAAATGAACACAGTCATCCTTCGTTATTAGAACTAAGCATTATTAGAACTAAACAAACAATGTAACGGATGCAAGAAGGAGGCATTCAATTTAGCCAATCTATTTTATGACTGCTAAAACAGGCAGAGAATACAGACCTCTCGCCTTTAAGTAAGTAGGAGATAACCTGTTCTAAAGTCTTCTGTGGTTTGTTGAAGACAGACAGACAAACGAGCGCATAAAGATGACGATTATGGTACAACCCGTCTCGCTTCAACACAGCCTTAAGAAATATATCTCTTAGAAATGAGAACGGAAACAGATCAAATTGATATACGATTCGAGAGACTGGTATGGGAGCGCCATGGCCCCACAATCCCTACCATTTATATGGTAGTGATTCATGGCAACGGCGCTTCCAATGAATGAGCAATGTTCCTCTAATGAAGTTCGACTTATAAAGCTCAAGAGATTCATGAGGGTCGGCTATACATGGCTGGGTGCTGTTTGTGCAGAGGTTGATGGGCCGCTTGTAAACAACAGCCTACGGTAGTGTTAACGGATTGGACCAGAGAGAGAGAGAGAGAGAGAGAGAGAGAGAGAGAGAGAGAGAGAGAGGAGAGAGAGAGAGAGAGAGAGAGAGAGAGAGAATGAGTGGATAAGCTGTGTGGAAGGTGGAAGAAAATCTATGAAAATATGTTGGAACAATATGTTGGAACAATATGTTGGCTACTAAAAAATAAATAGTTCCGATTTTTATTGGAGGGCTACTGAGCAGACATCCGGCCAAAATAATTGTACGTTTCAAGCACTTCCTTTTATAAAATCAGGGTTCTCTTTCCTTGTTTCAGAAGCCAGAATCAAGGACAGGTCCCATTCAGTGAAGGAATCACAGAACCAGTTGTTCTTTTTATAAGTTTAAAGTGTCAAAGACTCAGGGATACCGTATTTCATGCATTGATATTTTAAACTTATGGAAGTATAACTTTTTATTTGTTTAATCGGATAGCATGGCGTCTCTGAGTCTGAGACTTTAAACTGATGAATAGAACCACTGGCTCTGTAGTTTTTTTTACTGAGTGGGACCTATCCTTGATTCCGGCTTCTGGAACTTACTGAATAAAGTACCCTTGATGCAGTTCTGTCATTGGATTAGGACGTCTCTGTACCTTTGTATTATGAAACTCCTAAATAGAAAAACATGGAGTTACGGTTTTGTATCGGAAATAGACCCAAATCAGTGAAGAAACGTATCCTTATTTTGCGGTTCGTTCCAAAGATAATAATAACTTGTGAAACTCATGTAAGCAGTTTTTTTAGTACTCCGTTTTTTTTTTTCTTAAGAACCCAACAGTCTTCGATTTCTAGAATAGATGAAGAAAAAACATTCGGTCGCTAGAGTTCTATTTCGTAGTTTAACGGAGGGCACTTCAGTCTTTATCACATTCCATAAGAAAAGAACCATTGCCATTGTCTTGAGCATGAATTTTCGAAACGTGCACACATCGACTTTTCACCTTCCTAGCTCTCCGTATTTTCCTTGAGCTCGACTTGGTTAGTATAAGTTAAAACCAGTTGCCACCTGAGTGACGAGAGATCGCCATTTTTTAATTGAGTCAGTGAGAGGGCGAAAATAAAATACACTCGAGGAAAAGAGAACTGAACAAACCATAGTATTAGTTCGCTGTCTTGCAAAGTGGGATAGAATAGAAACATTGACCTGACTGAGAGAGAGAGAGAGAGAGAGACGTCTGTCTGGAATAGAGCGAAAGTAGGCCACTGCAACAGATAAAAGAGCGGGGCACAGCCACTTACTCCTTTTGTGTGTTCTCTCAAGGCTTGTGATGTGACCCGCCATGCACAGCTGTACGAACAGAGCAGCAGCAGCTCGAGAAACATGGCAAACCTGCAGGTGTAGCATTCGTTAAGAGTCAGCTGAGCGATTACATCCGCAAACAACGCGGATTTGCTAATGAGAGCATCTGAACTCTTGATCGTGATTGGATTAGGCACGTGCGTAAATAATTGATTCATTGATTAAAGATGACTTCATTACTATTCAAGGGCAAGACGCATACACGTGGGAAAGGGCTGAGGAATGCGCAGGGAAGATTCCTCTCAGACTCTCTGATGTTTATCCCGGTGTTTTTATCTTATTTATTGACACCTGTTGCATTGAATTAAGTCTTTCTTCCTTACGACCTGTTATGTTAGATATTAGACCTGAAAAATAATGGAAAAGTTCAAAATCAAAAATACTATCTGATTGTTCACACAACTGAGAAGTAAAAAGGAATGGGATGGAATATAGAATTTAGGCCAGAGGCTAAACACTGCCACCTATGAGGTCATTCAGCGATGAAAGGGAAATAGAGAGTAGAAAGGCTTGAAAGGTGTAACAGGTGGAAAACCTCGCAGTTGCACTATGAAACAAGTGTTAGGAGAGGGTGGATAGCAAGATGGAAGAGAGAGAATATGAACAGAGGTACTGTAAAAGGATTGAAGGGGGTTGCAGCTAGGGGCCAAAAGAACGCTGCAACGAACCTTTAGTAATGCCTACAGTACACCGCGTGAGGTGCACCGGTGGTACTAGCTCCCTATGGGTGAGAAATATAAAGATAGTAAAAATAAACATCAAAAAAGCAATAACTCAGCCAAGTTATTTGCCTGTGAACAATACAGTATAGCTATAGCATAAAGAAAGGTTTTCCAACACCGACAGAACTTCAAAAGTTAGTTCGATGTCTTCGTCTTCGCTTGGTTGCTAACATATTGCACTCCATCTTTTTCAGTTCTGAACGAATTCGCCTTCATTTCTTTATTTTCTAGTATAGGAGTATTTCGAGTTCATGTTTTTTTTTGTCTTCGTTTTCTTACCCAAAACTTTCAGTTTTATTTTTCCAAAGTATGGCTTGGATAGAGGTTACAGACGAGAAGCATTTTCACATATATAATGAAATCGTAATTGCCGAATGGAATTCGTACAAGGATGAATATCATATATATTAATAATACATTGTAAGAAATAATTAATAAAAGATAATTATTATTTTACGAAATGACTCCCCCCGCAAAAAAGCAAAACCACAAATAAGAATAAATAAATAAATTTAATAAAGTCTTCACCTCATTTTGGCAAGAAATGTATTGACCGACTGAAGGTATTTGACGCCGGGAAAGAGAGAAAAGTGGAGCATACCCAATTGTTACTTACACGACTTTCTTAAGGTTCATGGCTGGTTTTACCAGATGTCTGAGTAGAATTGTTTTCCCTCGACTGATATATTTTGCCTCGTCCTTCAAGAGGGGAACCAGGAAAACCAATCAGACCAACTGGGAAAGAGAGAGAGATTGAGAGAGACCTCACTTACCTATGGGGACTTAAACGGATGAAGGAGAAACAGGAGGAAGGAGAGGAAAGGCAGAGAGAAAGGACATTTTACATTATGGAAGTAGAGGAGGAAAGAGAAAAGACATATATATATAATGTGTGTGCGTGTGTCACATTACCGTGATTCATATACATACATCGAGCTACAAATGTCCTTTAATATCTAATTCACTCTACCTCGGAATTAATATATTTTCATATATACTTAACCGAAGGGGAATTTTATTAGGCGATAATAGAATTGTCAGCGCCTAGGCGCGAACCCAGGACACCATACAAATCCAGGAACGTCAGTGAAGCTTTTACCCACTCCACCACCGCCTCTTGCGGTGGAGTGGGTAAAAGCTTCACTGACGTTCCTGGATTTGTATGGTGTCCTGGGTTCGCGCTTAGGCGCTGACAATTCTATTATCGCCTAATAAAATTCCCCTTCGGTTAAGCATATATGAAAATATATTAATTTCCGAGGTAGAGTGAATTAGATATTAAAGGACATTTGTAGTTCGATGTATATATATATATTATATATATATATATATATATATATATATATATATATATATATATATATATATAAAGTGTTTGCGTGTAACACGTTCTCCTAGAATCAGCCCCGATAAAAAGAGATTCACTATCACCGCGCAAACATTAAAGAATCGTAAAATCTCTGATTCCTCTTTCGCAATTTTTTTTCCGTTTTGTTTTGCTCTTTCGTTATACCCAGAGAGTACCTTCGACGCTGACCTGTTATTAGGTCTCGAATTTCACGAAAAATCTCCTCTATCTGATCGACTTTATCTGATCGTCCTGCATAACCTTCTATTTTCTTCCCACGATAATTTTCTAAATACCAGTCGCTGAGATTCTCTCTCTCTCTCTCTCTCTCTCTCTCTCTCTCTCTCTAGTGTAGGTATGTTAAGATGTATATAAACATATATAGGATATACACACATATATACCATATATATTATATATATACATATATATATATATATATATATTATATATATATATATATATAATATACATATATATATTGTGACGAAGTGGCCTAGAGTACCTGGGTCTGGATACCATTAATACTTGGTGCACGAAATAGTCAAAGATCTGTGTCTGGACACCATTAATATTTGTTAACCCAAATTGCCAAGTATCTGGTTACTACACTTACCATTTGTACTTGCTAGTACAAGAGACCCTTTTATTCCTGGGTCTGGGACACCCTTTGTACTTAGGGCACCGTTTGTTCAAGTACCTGGTTGTTACTTACCTCACTACAGCCAGACACCTGACCCTTCATCACAAATACTAAACGACTGAATACTCTAAAGGTAAGCGTGAGCCCTTATATAACTGAACAGTCAAGAAAACAATCAGTCTAAGTTCATTAAAATAGGGGTGAGGTAATCTTAATTAAAGGGCATCACTCCTACAATTTAAAATCTAAGTTTCCCTGATTCTGATTTATTTGTGGGAAACGGCACAATTATCACTCTATATTTCTACCTAAACAAAATAAAATATAATGCTTAATACTGGGGTTGTAACAAAATACTCATATAAATTTTAAATACAAAATTTATTTCTAAATTCAAAATTTATAAGTGAAATTCACAATACAGGGAAATTGTTATTACTTGAAAACAAGTGTTTAATTAATTCTTGAATTAGTTATTAAGCAAAATTAAATCAAAGTTTTTCAAGAAAATTAATTAAAGTAAATCATAAAGCAATAATTAAGTTTGAAATGATATTTCATTAAATAAAAATTAATTTGCAAGTGTTAGATTCAAACAATTTCATAATGGAATATTATTCAAACTAATTAAACAAAATAAAGACAATGCAAAAACATAATGCACAATATGAAAACAATTAAAGCATTGACAGTACAAACATTAAGCATATAAAATTGGATATGTCAAAAGAACAAAGCAAAAGATAAATGTGTTTAAAAATGATAAAACCTCGAAGTGAACTTCAAAACATTTGTAAAAATACCTTATACACAGCTGCAGCTTCAATCAAAAGGCCTGTTACAATTTTACACTTTTGTGGGCGCCTTCACAAAACTAATAGAAATAACACTATGTTCAGATTCCAGAAACAACACATACAATAAGACAACTACTGAGTGACCTTCTCAAATACAAAATTAACGTGAAATACGTTAAGTTACTGAAACAGCCTCGCAACCGAGCAAGCGAGAGAGAGAGAGATTTTGAGAGAGAGAGAGAGAGCAATGTTAAACTCTCTAACGCACGCCGCTATGTCTCAAAAGAGAATGAATGTTTTATATGCATAACTATGCGTATCAGGGGAATGGGCGTAGTTCAGTGTACATGTCCAAGACGAAAACATATTACGTCATCTCTATAGGGGTATCTATAGAGATGACGTAATATGGTTTCAGGGCCTCTTTGACTTCGTTCACATATGTCCATGAATAAGGCTCCCTTGTTCCGTTACAGGCCCGACCGGGATGATAAAAAATTAGCTTAACTCATCTATTTTCAAGGGGTTGAATAACAGTGCGGCCTGGGAGGTCTTACGCACTTGTTTGCGCCGATAAAGAAATCAGCTTAGCTAAGACATTCTCAAAGTGTGAATACAACCCTCTTCACAGAGGCTCACATATAAGCACTTACTCTCGGTCTTACGTTACTTCACGATAAAAAGTTGGATCACTTAAGACATGTTATCTTTAAATTTGGGAATCTGAATACAGAAAACATACATTTTATAACATGATACACAGGTTCTGAGGTGAATTAATCGCATTTCCACAATTATAATTGCATTATAAAACTTACATTACAAGTATATATATATATATATATATATATATATATATATATATATATATATATATATATATATATATATATAATATATATATATATATACACACACTAAAGTTGGAGGCCAATCAAATGCATCCAAATATTAAGTTCACAATTGAATATGAAAATGAAAATAAACTGCCCTTCCTTGATGTGTTGGTTTTTAGAGGACGAACATTTTAATACCACAGTTTTTAG
>NC_061100.1:38068919-38093919 GCF_015104395.2 Macrobrachium nipponense
CCTGTTGGTCGATCGATTGTTTATTGTACGACGAAGGAAAAAAAAAAAAGATGGCGGGAGGGGAAAGACATGTCGAAGGAGCAGGTTTTTGTGTTGGTCCTCCTCTCTCTCTCTTTTTCCTTTTCTCATATTTCTCCTCCTCTTCCGTTGCTTCTCTCTCTTAGAATTTGTGCTTTATCTCACTCACGATGTCTCCTCGGATGGACTAATAAGTCTTTGAGACATCCTAATCCTTATAACTCTCTCTCTCTCTCTCTCTCTCTCTCTCTCTCTCTCTCTCTCTCTCTCTCTCTCTCTCTCTCTATATATATATATATATATATATATCTATATATATATATATATATATATATATGTATATATATAAAATATATATTACACACACACGCGCACATACACGCACACACACACACACACACACACACACACACACATATATATATATATATATATATATATATACATATATACATACATACATACATACATATTTACGCGTATGATATTCCTTTGATGTCCAGATTTTCCCATTCTCTAATTTTGCCATAAATTGAATTTTGGCTGTGATAATATTTTTACATCTGCATCGCATTGTCTCCAGACTCGCCCAAGCCAATGAAATTAACGTCGATAAAAAAGCAATGGAGAATGATTCGGTCATAACAACTTCAACACGTAAAACATATCCCACGAATATTCCAGTGGCTTATGCACCAAAAATGTCTATCATTTCTAGTCGGTCACCCATCACAGTACTGACCACACCCAACGTTGCTTAACTCTATTGTTCGGACGACTTGCGGTATAGTACAGCACGTGAAGAGGTCGGTTATGTTAAAGTTATAAGAAAAAAAGCAAGCGTGAGAAGAAAAAACCAGGTAATAAACAATAAAGTCATCGATGTCAATCTACGGTGAGGTAAAATTAACATAAGTAAATTCAGCTGCGTCACAAACAAATTAACGAATTAGAATAACATCAATCTTTGAATGTCAATCAATTGAGGGACGAAGCAAAGAATGGCAGCAGTGATCGATAAAAAAAATGGCCGGAAAAAGGATTTATATGTTATTAACCAGAAAACGATATTTTAGTTCTGCATTGGACTTTTATTTACTTTTATTCTAATTGTCAAGCAGCCGATCTATTGTTTACATTCTGCATCTTCTCCCTGGTCGTATTTTTCCTTTGGCTACTTTTTTTATTTTTTTATTTCAGGGTTTTCTTTTCTTTAATGAAGACAGCAGGTCTTATGGTTCGTAGACATAGGGAATTTTACAGGTATTTCTTTTTTAAACCGTTCTTTGTTTTTTTTTTTTTGTAACTGGCTAAGAAAGCTGATGGCTTGTACTCTGCTCGATATAGATGAAGGAAAAGCATAAGCTTTCTTTGTTAATGTATTAAGTTAGAGTAAGTTCACGCTTTTTGTTGTAAATAACAATGAACACTGTAAATGAAGATTATTATTTCTGTCATCTCCTCACTTATCAGTTTTAAAATATAAGTTTGAAGGGATTTTTTTTTTTTACATCAGCTCTTTTTAATGAAAGATGCAACCATATAACATTTCACCACTGAATTCTCTTCGGAAAAATATCATAACCACTTATTTATATTATATTTTTCTGTCGATGTTCTGATGCACTGAAAAGACAATACTCTTTTATCCCTTGTCTTTTCCTTTGTTAATCGATCAATTCAGTAAGTACGAATTCAAGTCAAGGGAAATATCCTGCAGACTCCCTAACATGCACTGCATTTTCCTCTCCCTCAATTTCCGTACAGCCGGCGACCCAAGAGGGTCCCGAATCCTTGCAGCTAATTGTTTGCCCCTGCCCTCAACCCACCTTGCCCAGGAACCCCACCCTTATCCTTGAGACATTACCCAACCCCGCATCCTTGTCCCTATTGGTCGACTCTTAAACCCTCATAGGGTGTACCCTCGTCCTCAGCCGTCTCATCTTTGAACCTCGGCCCCTATGAGAACTGCCCCTACCAATCGTATCCCACTGGGAATCAAAACGTTCTCCCAGAGAGTGTTCCCCATTTTTCGTCACTATTCCTTGAAGGTCCACCCCAGTCTCTCTCTCTCTCTCTCTCTCTCTCTCTCTCTCTCTCGCTCCCACAATCCACCACCGCCTCTCTGACATCCAGCCCTATAGTCCCAGGCCAAGTCTCTTAGACCCCACCCTTGTCCCTAAGGCCACAGCAGCTCCAGCAAGGGAGCTCCAGTCACCCCAGCCAACCCCTTCCCCCGAAAATTTGGTTCCTCGCCCAACGGTCAATTAGAGGCACCTGCTTTCCGCCGCGACCGCGGCCGCCGTGTCGTCAGCGGCTGCGGCGGCGGCACTTGTGTGGTGTGTGAAAGGCAATTCCTGAAATAACTCCGGTGAGCGACGGTTACACGAAGGAGCGCGGGACCGCACCCTATCGGGAGACCGTTGCGGAGACTCTTCTGTTGGTTGGCTGGCGAGGGCGTTTTTTGAAGGAGGCGTTTTTCGGAGAGCAGAGTCGCAGGTGCGTCGCTCGGGGCTCTTGCGGGATGAATGAGGCAGGCGGCAGGAGGGACGGGGAATCCGGCCGTGGCCGGCTGGGTGTCCCAAGGGGGACGAAGGAGAATGGCCGATATAAAGGAAGAAAGAAGGAATAAAAAGTGAGGGAAAGAATGAGCCATAATGAAGTAAAAAGCCGATGCTGACAAAAACCATAGCTGAGATTGCAGAGATGAAAAAAGAGTATTTCGAATATAAACAGGGAAGAAGAATAGCAGGTGAGAAAATTGGTGATGATAATGGGGTGAGAACAGATGAATAACGTATAAACGATTTCTGGTTGTGAGAAACTGATGAGAGGGAAATCTGACAGGAATAACCATAAGGAGTGAAGTCAGCGAAATTCAAGGAATGCTTCAACAATGGGAGACAGAAAAATAACAGAATAAAAATTGACGCAGTATATTGAAGTGAGCGAAAACTGATAAGAACAGCTAAATATGAAGACGGAGGATAAGAGAGAGAGAGAGAGAGAGAGAGAGCGAAACAAAACTTTAAATAGCTGAAGGTAGCGGAGGGTTATCACAGACATACTAATGATAATGAAGAGGATAGGAAGAATAAAAGATAAGAAAATCAGAGCACTGAGCATCATAAAAGTTGATATACGGTACTAGATAACTTACTAGATAAGTAAAGTTGAATTTATTGAATAAAAGGGCATTCCATTACACTCGATAAAAACTTGAATGTCATATTTTACAAGCTTTTCTTTATCATAGAGACCCAACTCACAGAAAAGAAATAGAAGAAGTGCAGTATTTTCATACGGCAGAAAAGCTGTATATTAGGAATCATGACCATTTGGCCTTGCAACCCAAAGTAATGATCATAATAAGATTGAGAAAAAGAAGCAAGGTAGCTTGCAACCCAAAGAGCAATATCCTTATTACTCTCGCTCCCTAATGCTGCAGAACTTCCAATTAACATAATCCAGATTGGTATACATTAGCCTCCTTATTAAACGTCTAGTAATCAGTCTGACAGCGCTCTAGCTCGTAATTAGATTCACCCAGCAAAGGAGGCTGTTTTTTCTCGGTCGTCTGGCGTGTTTTGTTTGTTTGCCGGTTTGTCAGGAGGGTTACGCAAAAAGTAGGTCTCATGGCTGGTAAGGTGTGACTGGATTCAGATAAGGAGCCTCCGTGTGTTTGCGTTGTGAGGAAATGTTGCGGGGAGGGGTGTGTCTTACTGAGCTTATGATGTAGTTCCAAAATTCCTGAGGTTCTGTAATCGACATCAAGTCGATTCTGTGACGCCACCTTATTTAATCAATAAAAAAATGGATCATTGAAAATTTTCAACTTCAGTGTCCCTGGGTGAATGTACCTTAAAAATGTCAGAAATTATATTTGTAAAATTCCCCAAAATAGAAACATTGCTTTGAAATAATGCTTCATGTCATCTGTAAGTGATAAATAACCCTTTCATTTCCAAGTTCTGTAAGATCTCGGTCTTTTCTGAAATTAAGAGAATGCAGCTAAATTTGTTTCATTGCGATTGATTTCTAAGTAGCCATGTTATCAAACGATAATACTTGGTCGCTAGGATTATACAGGTACGTCCAATTGACATTTATAAATAAGTTTGAAACCCGGCTGTATACATTTCCTTGTTCCTATTCTGCACAAGATGTTCGAAGATTTAGAAGAGAAATGAAAGAATGTCAGTAATTCTCGTTCAAGTCCGGTAATTTTTGTCGATGCTCTTAGCCTCTTCGAGCTAAATCCAGTACTTCGGTTAATTCAGGACAGCTTTTCATCATCTGAAGATTAATCATTGGTTGCATTAAATGTCTTTATACCGCGATAATCATGGCTTTGTCTGTAACACAGATTCTTGGGCGTAATCTTTTTCTCTGTTGTATGCAGTTTGTTTAAGGATGCCATAGAGTGAAGGGTCAATGTATATTTCACTCCTACTGTCTCAGTTTTTACTTGTTCAGTATCAAGGTAACGGCATTATTCGCTTGTCTTTATAATATTTAATATTCTAAGTACATTATCTATGATAATAGTTACTAGCGATAGCGTGAAAATTCAAGTTTGAAATGTTTCGGTATTTTTTTTTTCTTTTATAATAATTAGGTTAAAATTCCTTTTAGAGAAGAGCTCATTATAATGACAAAAAGATCACGAAGTTTCAAAGTAAATACTTATATGAAAAAAAGTTATACGAAAAAGTCAACAACGATGTCAAATCATCCTATTAAAAGATAAAAAAAAAAATAAAACACAGGCCTTACTGCTGATACTTCTTTAAAAAAAAAAAAAAAAAAGCATTTTTAAAACCTTTATTACATTATGACATCAGCAGCAGATGGGCATGCCCTCTCCCCACAACCCTGCCTATTTAAGTTTGAATTATTATGCTGGGCGATCCCTAATGCCCCACTTCTGCTCGAATAGTCCGAACGAGCGATTAGCAAGGGTAATCTGTTTTTTTTCTTTTTTTTTTTTTACTTTTCAATTTCTATCTTTCAGTCCCTTGCTTTTAAAGCGGCGTCTCCCGCTCGTCACTCACCCAGCACATGGGTTAAGCACACCCCATTGTGCTGAAACTGATATTCTTAACATAATACAAAGGAGTTAACTGATCGTCTTAAGAGTAAATGAGTAAATGAGTGTCCTCTGGTATTTTTTCATTCTTGTATTATACCTTGATTCTTTGTTCTTGGGCTGGTGTATACACACGTTAATCATACTCGTAACTAAAATCTGTTGTTCTCATTTCATACTTTGATTAGCTTAGAAGCTCTATTTAATTTCCTCTGTTGCCATTATCCATTAAAAAAAAAAAACGGCACTTTTCTTGCCCAGACGAGTCACTGGCTCATTTCTATCCCGCCGCTCAAGTCCCGAAGGTGAAGAGGCTCTCTCTCTCTCTCTCTCTCTCTCTCTCTCTCTCTCTCTACTTCCTTTATCCACTTCAAAAAAGCTCAACTAATTCACTGGCTTACTTCTATCCCCGCACTGAAAAAGCTCCAAAGTTGCATAGGATGTCTCTCTCTCTCTCTCTCTCTCTCTCTCTTTCTCTCTCTCTCTCTCTGTTTCCTTTTCCACTTAAAAAAAACTCAACTAATTCACTAGTTTACTTCTATCCCAGCACTGAATAATCTCTCTCTCTCTCTGTCTCTCTTGATTTTCTCTGTTTCGTTCTCCACATAAAAAAAGTTCAACTAATTCACTTGCTTACTTTTATCCCAGCACTAAAAGAAACTCTTTTTCCCGTTGCAAAAAAGGCTCTCTCTCTCTCTCAAATGTCTCTCTCGCTCTCTCTCTCTCTCTCTCTCTCTCTCTCTCTCTCTCTCTCTCTCTCTCTCTCTCTCTCTCTCTTGATTTTCTCTGTTTCGTTCTCCACATAAAAAAGTTCAACTAATTCACTGGCTTACTTCTATCCCAGCACTGAAGAAGCTCCAAAGTTGCAAAGGCTGCTCTCTCTCTCTCTCTCTCTCTCTCTCTCTCTCTCTCTCTCTCTCTTAGCCCGGAAAGTATCCGCAAATAGAAGAGGGAGGGAGGGAGGCAGGGATGGAGGGTGTCCATTACATCAGACTTCAAGTGCTACGAAAGATTTGGCCTCGGGGTGATAAAGGTCTTGGTTTTCACTCGTCGCTAAACATGGCGTCTCTTCACGTTACCACAAGACCTCATTAAAAGGATGGATTTATTTTGGCTCCTCAACGGACCGCTTAGAATGATCGGGAGGCGTGTTTTATTGGGGGAGACGTTGCAGCTCAAGCTGTGAGAGGGACGGACGCTTTTCTTCGCTTCGAATTTCTCTCTGATTATTTTCTGTCAAGTTATCTGTCGTTTATTTTGCAGCGTGGTATTTGCGGTGTTATTTGTCTGCTACATATTTTTTGCTGTTCCGTTATCTCTAGTTTTATATTGGGTGAACTAGTATTTCTCTCTTTTTCTTACTTTTCTTTGTAATTATCTTTTTGTTTGTGTCTACTTTCGTTTGCACATCATAACGGTCTGTTATTGAATCTTGTATTTTTTTTTTTAGTTTTTTCTTTTAGTTACGTTTCTTTTCTTTCTTTGATTCTTTTGGACACCTCTCTTTCTCATTTGGAATCTTATCTCTTTTTCCTTAGAATTGTTTTTTTTTTTTGCTCATCATTCCTTTTCTCTGCAGAGAATCTTCGCTTTTTCATTTCCTTTTAATTTTTTCCATGCTCAAACTTCTTGCTATTTCATCAATCGTTTATATCTAAGATTCTTCTGTATTATCTCTTCATTTACATTTCTGCTGTTTGTGTTTAATGTTTTATCTCATCATTTTTAGTTTTTAATTTATCGCTTAGGTGACGTCTGATCGTCCATAATCCCTTGAGATTCTGAGCCTGAAATACCTTTTATCTTTTGAATTTCCTTTTTCCTTTATCTCGTCTTTACGTCGCTTGTATCTGTTGATGAGTCAGCTTAGGTCAGTAGGTTTCAATGACCTCATTCTATATCGTAGTTATTAGAATTTAGACTCCAACTTAGTTATTCGGTGCCCATGACCTCATTCAGGTATACCTACGTCATTCGGATCACATGGCCTCATTCAGGTTCGCCTAGGTCATTTCGTGATCTATTGTTTCAGTGGCGTAGCGATTAAATGTCTGCTACAATGACAAGACCTTCCAATCTATTTTAGGCAAAACCTGTGTTATTTTAGGGCCCATCAGCGCCTGTCAAGCTCTCCCTAAGCCTATATAAGGACCATTGAAAAGTTTATCTCTGACATACTGAGGAACCATAATTCAGTTAATTTTAATTATGCGATTAGTTACGTTGACATCAGACAGACTGACAGAGTGATGCGAGATATGGAGGATTAATTGGTGACGTTTTTCGAGCGCGTGAGAGAGAGAGAGAGAGAGAGAGAGAGAGAGAGAGAGATTCAGAGATTAAAAAAGAAAGAAAGATTAAGAGGAGAGAGAAGAAGACAGAGTTGAACGTAAATAGGAAGAACAAACCGAAGTCCGAAAAAATGAGAGAAACGCGCACACCTAGTGATTACTTATGCCCCATTTGCTAGTAACATTTATTCACAGCCAATCCACCAATCCATGTAAGCCTCAGATCTCGACCGAGAGAATGAATACAGATATAGAGCGCGAGAGGCAATGATGTATAAAAATGAATACAACAACCTCCAGTTTGAAGCTTCCCTGTTGATTTCTAAAGCTCGGGATTATGCACTCGGGAAGACGCCGATCCCCTGGGGATTATAAGCAAGAGACCACCTGGGTAATCTGATGCCTGTAACGTCCGCAAACTATGTTAAAAAGGTGCTTCGGAAAGTGGTGCGGACTGTTGATGACATCCGCCTGACTTTTATAGGGAGCCCTTGACTTCCTTATAGGTAGTAGTGCTGACTTCATGCCGAGTTTTTGGAGAAGTGTCACATGAATTCTGTGGCTGTTGCCGAAGTTTCTGGTTGACCGAATGCTAAACGGATCTCTTGTCTATCTTACAATTTCATTGACTGTCCTGCTGGTGTTTTTGACGGACTGTCACACGAATCCGTTAACTGACTGTTGTATGGAGCCACTGACTGATTTCCGCACGTAGTCATTAATTGACTGGTATGAGGAGCGTTCTCGAATGATAGCCGTAAAATTCATGCTGTTATAAACATTTCTTGACTGAAAAGTGGAGTTCTTGATGGATTGCCACATGAAATTTTGTGACCATCAATGGGAGTTCTGAAACGACTGTGATCTACAGATACTAATTACGGAATCATACACGATTTATAAATGGCTCTTTTGATTAATTTAATATTAACCATATAAATTTTCCTTTAAACCAATAAATGTTTATCTCTTATTTTGACAATTTGGGAAATCAGTTTACATGTTCAATTTCATAGAGACTTCATTATTGGCATGTATACTCCATTATGGGGGTGTAACAAATATATATACATATATTAAAATCAACAATAACGCTATTATTATCGCCAATATTAAAAATATCGGTGAGAAATGAAGATAGTGGGGAACGCTATAAATTAAGGAAGAAAAATTATATGTAAATAAATTTGACAGATTTTATTAAGGTTTGAAAACGTCAAGAATAAATGTATAATAATTTTAAAAACTCACAATTCGTTCGAGCAATTTGTTTGAAAATTTTCATGGGAATATCTTTAATTACCGTTAATGCATGCAAAAAAGTTTGAAACAAATTGAAGGATGAATAATGGGAGCCCCTATCAAGTGACATTCTAGTTCCCTTAATGAGGCCTCTCCATCTGTCTGTTCGTCTTTCTGTCCGTCACACTTTCCTTGTCATCGTAGTACCTACTACATGGCTCAAAGGATTTCGGTCAAACTTGCTACAAAGGTTGATCGTCGTGCTTACATGTACACAATTGGAGATATTCTGTCTGTCTGCCTGTCTGTACATAGCTTTAGACCTGACCCTAGCTTCGAGTGATAAACTTCACAGCTAGCATGCATAATTCACTAATGAAGCCCATTCAGATGACACATAAAGTGACCTACGCCATGGCATTTACAAAAAAAAAAAAAAAAAAAAAAAAAAAAAAAAATCCACCAACTGAGCATCCGTGTTTCAGCCACATCTTGTCGAGAGAAAACTGGCTGGGTCATTTACTTTTCCAAGGACCATGAAGATGTTGCCTACAGTATTCCATCACCAGGAATGTTTCTTAGAGAAAAGCTGGTTGCTGGACGATGATTTCAAACAGGCATTCTGAGAATAATATTAGAATTTGCTTCCTCGTATAAGTTTCCTCTTACTCCAAAAAATATTCAGAGTTAATTTATTCTGGAATGTATATTTTCCTCTAGTTTTTAAACAATCAGTTCTTTGTATTAAAGTGCAATTTCTAATTTCTCTTTGACTTAATCTTTTGCAATAGTCAGTAAAGAGCGATTCAGTCGATAAGATTAATTTCTAGAAAATCATATCCTCACTTTCTCTTAATATGGACTATTCTGTCACTGCGATGATTCCGCTTTCTTATCTCAGAATTCATTAATTATAATTACCTTCGCTCCAAGACAAAAGATTCAGGTAATATAAGTATTCTGCTATATGCAATTACTGAGTTCTGTTCTGTTAACCCCCGTAGGGGGAAGTGCCGTCAATGCGCTTCATTCGGTGCAATGTAGGTATTACTTAAGGTTCTTTGCAGCGTCCCTTCGGCCCTTAGCTGCAAATACTTTCATTCATGCTACTATACCTCCGTTCATATTCTCTTTCTTCCATCTTACTGTCCACCCTCTCCTAACAATTATTTCACAGTGCAATTGCGAGGTTTTCCTCCTGTAACACCTTTCAAATCTTTTACTGCCAGTTTCCATTTCAGCGCTGAATGGCCTTAGTTGCCCCAGTGCTTGGCATAATGCCAAAAAAATCTATATATAAAGTTCTGTTAACCACCTATAAATGTCAGCTGTCGTGACTCGGTTTCTTCAGTCATAAACAATTTACTCAAAACGTTTACCCTTGGCACGTAAAAGCATGTATATTTCCGAGCCAAAAAAAAAAAAAAGAAAAAAAAGAAAAAAAGAAGAGAGAGAGAGAGAGAGAGAGAGAGAGAGAGAGAGAGAGAGACTTGAAAATATAAACTGCAACAACACTGTATACGTCTCTAAGCGGCCGTGTCCTTTTATTACGCCCAGCCTTATGCATAAATGCATGTCCCTATCAGCTGAGCATTTAAATGGGGGTCTTTTGTGACTGGGAGTCGTTAAGGAGACTGGTACAAATACAGATAGATCTTTATGGTGTCTCCCAAACCTATATTAAAGCTATGAATGCAGTGCTTGTTTTTTTTCGTCATAATATCAATTAGCGCTCGTAATATGTTGCGCTGCTGTTTGAATGTGATTTAACTAATATCTCCCGTGGTAATTAGAAGACGTGTTTCCTGACGGCAATCGTATCTACTTTCCCTGTTGAAATACTTCTTGTTTTGTTGAGATGCGTGTTTATAAAGCTACATCAGTAAGAAAACATTTCATATATTCATTGTTTCCGTAATGGAAAGCTAACTGATAAGGAGCTATTCAACATTTTCATTTTTCATTTTCAGAGACAGGAAAAGTAATTTATTGTTAGGTAAAAAATTTGCATTTTTTTACTTAACAATAAATGGCAAGTTAGGAAGTATTTAATAAATTCTCATATATTTTTATTTTTTCATGTTTCTAAGTAAGACAAATAGCAAGTAATGAATTATTCCTCATTCTTGTGCTTCTTTATGCTGCAAGAATAAGGAAATATACCTTGGTTTCATGCTTTTTTTATTATGAGGCAGCAAATGAAGTATTCCAATTTCATAATCTTCCTTAAGAGAAAAGTAAAAAAAAACTCAATATTTCTATTTAACAGCTAATTAGACATTAAGAATAAAAGTGCCTTTTATAACGACTAAATATTCCGGGAGATGTTAGTTAATAATATGTGCAATGATTAATCTACGAAGACGACGAATTTCAATTTTTTTTTCTGAAAAAATTAACATCTTTCTTTCTTATCTCTTTCTCTTTCTTGTTTTCTCTCTTTTTAAAGTTTCATTAAAAATTACATATTTCGGAAGACACTTACTTATATAGTTGCTAAATTGCGGATATCCTTCTGATAATTGGAAATTTAATAGTTCCTCCTTCCTATCTTCTTCCTCTATCCTCAAATTCTTTCCATTCAAGTTTCGTAATGTTTCGCTTTTCCCTATCTTTGCCTTTCATCTGATGATAATCTATTCTCACACGATCTTTTGCGAAATGTAGGCTACACCGACAAAGAAACTCTGCTAAATTTTAAAAACTTTTTCCATAATTCTTCGCTACTCCAATCTTTTTGGTGATCGGTTTTGTCCTGTGTTTATTTACACATCCTGTGAGGTCAAAGGCACCGAATGTTTTTGTGGGAATCTGTTCAGCTTTATCAAATTTTGGCTGCCAAGTCAAGCGCTGGGACACTCCCTGTCATTCAGCAGTTAAGAAACAAGTAAAAATTGAGCCAGAGTGTCTTCGGCGCAATCGTGGGTTCTGTTCAGCGTATAATCCCATATGAAACCCTCAGCCACGGTCCATGAAACTTTAATCCACGGCCCGGTGGGACCTGTGTTGCTGGCACCTACAGTGGTGCCTGACGCACGATCATGGCTAACTTTAACTATAAATAAAATAATAACTCCTGAGGATAGAGGGCTGCAATTTAGTATGTTTGATGATTGGAGGGTGGATGATCAACATACCAATTTGAAGCCCTCTAGCCTCAGTAGTTTTTAAGATGTGAGGGCGAACAGAAAAAGAAACTAAAAAGGAATTTGGAGGAGTTGGTGAACAAGGTAAATAGAGCCAGAAAATAAAGATGAAGTTCAAGAATCTAAAGATGGAACTGAGAGGAAACACCCTCTGGTAATCCTTAAAGTGCACCAAATGAGGTGCACTGGCAGCACTAACTACCCCTTACTGAGTCGTGGGAATCCAGGGATGATTCTGAGTTATGTTTTATGTCAAATCTTTTTATACAACTCGTATTGAGTCTATAGTTTTTTATTTTATTTTATTATTTTTTTAAGGAAGCCGCCATTAACTGTCGTACTACTTTACTGTAACCTTCCTGCTACTTCTTTTGCCCATTGAAATCATTATTTACTTTATTCTTGAGATGGATGCCTCTCCCTCTCTTTATGTCAGAACAATCATCAACATCATTGTAGGGAAAAACTCTCTATCACGAGAGTATATATAATGTTCTAAAGGGTCCACAATAATACAAAGTGTTAAAAGTCCGTGTATAATTTTGAAGACTTTACTGATCAGAAATCATTACATTTCTGCTCTGTAAAGTCTTCAAAATTATACACGGACTTTTTACACTTTGTATTATTGTGGACCCTTTAGAACATCAACATCATTATCATCGTTATCATCGTGATCCCCTTCACATTAGTAAATTATTATCCTTCGTAACCTTCACGCAGTAAAATGAAATCTCATTACCATCACAATCAGCAAATGACGCTCGTTACCTCAAGATTAAATAAAATCTCCCTCGTTACCTTCCCACCTGAACAAAATCATCACTAATCACATTGACATTGATACAACGACCTCCATTGTTACCTTCGAATATAACGAGATCCTCCTCGGTATCTTTGCGAGAAGTAGAATTATCTTCATTAAATTCATATCAAATGAAATCATTTTTAGTTACGCTTCCATCCGAGAGAATCTCTTTGGGTTACTTCAACGTTCGATGTCGGCATCCTGCAAGGGAGGTCAGTGTTCGAAATATATTCAAAAATGTATTTGCTTGGGGAGAGAGGGAGGATTTGATTTCAAAAATCACTTGCAGAAAGGTATTGATCATCGTAAAATTATATTTACTTTCCTACTGAGGGATATTGTGTAGGTTAGTCATTAATTTATTTCAGCGGGAACCTCTCCACTGATATTATTATTATTATTATTATTGTTATTGTTATTATTATTATTATTATTATTATTATTATTATTATTATTATTATTATTATTATTATTATTATTATTATTATTATTATTTTATTATTAATCATTTTTAAGAAGATGATGCCTATTCATATGGAACCAGCACATAGGGGCCATTAACTTGAACTTCAAGCTTCCAAAGAATATGGTGTTCATTAGGAAGAAGTAAGACGAGATAAAAAGAAATACAGGAAGAATGAGACATAATAATAATAATAAAATAATAATAATAATAATAATATAATTAATAATAATATAATAAACTGGACATATTGATAAAATAAGTATTAAAATTCAAGGAGAATATTGATTCCTGATTTTATATTTTCCGTAAGTTCATTATCCCTCTATTCTGCTCACACATATCCTTAGAGCTTAGGACGTAGAGGTGTCTCTGGTCACCTTATCTCCTTATGCTACCCACCCAAGGACACCAGGTTCATCTGGACTGATTGTCACATCGCCTGTCGTAAGAAGAGGTGCTGTGGTAGGATTCTTCTCTCTCTCTCTCTCTCTCTCTCTCTCTCTCTCTCTCTCTATCAACCTATAAACATAGGGATATATATATATATGATAATAAATATATTATATAGATATATATATATATATATATATATAGATAATATATATATATACATATATCAATTCAAGCTACAAATGTCCTTTAATATCTAAATTCACTTTAACCTCCAAATGATATATTTTCATATATGTACCGAAGGGGGGAATTTTTTAATTGAATTGAAATAATTTCGTCCCCCAACAAGGGTATTTCGAAACCACCGGTCAAGTGGACGGGGACCGGACAAATCAGGGATAAGTCAGTGGGGACGCTTATCCAAATTCAGCCAACAGAGACGCTATTACAAGCCCTTCATATCCCCCGATTCTTTGACCTTACAAATCACCCTCGATCTGGATGGCTTTCGTAATTAGAATCCGAATCTGGAAACCCCGTCTACCATGTTGCGGCCAATTCGAGCGTTTTTGACAGCAACGTTGAGCCCTTTTGTTATGCAATAATTATCACATCGAACCGATGATTTACCATTTGATTATGACAATTCAAGCGACAAATGTCCGTTTAATATCTAAAATTCACTTTACTCCCCCAAATGATTATATTTTCATATATGTACCGAAGGGGGAAATTTTTTTTAATTGGATTAACTAACTTTCGTCCCCCCATGGGCATCGAAACCAACGTGCCAAGTGGACGGGGACGAAAATCAGGACAGTTCAGTGAACGCATCCAAATCAGCCCACAGAGGAACGCTATAAGTTGCATATCGATTCTGGACCTTACAAATCACCCCTCGATCTGGATGCTTTCGTTAATTAGAATCGGAGATGGTAAAACCCCGTCTACGCCATGTTGGCCAAATTCGACTTGAGTTTTTCGACAGCACGTTAGACCTTTTGTTATGAATAAATTATCACATCGAAACCCGTATCCATTTACTATATCAATTTCAAGCTACAAAATAAAGTCCTTTAATATCTCAAATTCACTTTACCTCCAAAATGATATAATTATTTTACATAAGTGCTACCGACAAGGGGAATTTTTTTTAATTGATAATAAGTTTCGTCCCCCCCATGGGATCGAACCACCGTCCAAGTCGGACGGGGACGAAACTCAGGACAGGTCAGTGATCCGCTATTCAATCAGCCAACCGAGGAGCCGCCTAATAAGGTTCATATTCGATTCTGACCTTACAAATCAACCCTCGATCTGGATTGCTTTGCGTAATTAGAATCGATATGGAACCCCAGTTACTACCATGTTGGCCCAACTTCGAGCGTTTGACAGCCCACGTAGCCTTTTGTTATGAATAACTTATTCACAAATCGAAACCAGGGCATCCATCCATTATTATATCAATTCAAAGCTACAAATTGTACCTTTTAATATCATAAATTCACTTACCTCACAAATGATATGTCATATATGTACCGAAGGGGAATTTTTTTAATTGATAATAATTTCGTCCCCCCATGGATCGAACCACCGTCCAAGTGGACGGGGACGAAATCAGGACAGTCAGTGGACGCTATCCAATCAGCCAACAGAGACGCTATAAGTTCATATCGATCTGACCTTACAAATCACCCTCGATCTGGATGCTTCGTAATTAGAATCGATATAAGGACCCCGTCACCATGTGGCCAATTCGAGCGTTTGACAGCACGTAGCCTGTTATGAATACAATATCACATCGAACCGTGATCATTATATATCAATTCAAGCTTTACAAATGTCCTAATATACAAATTCACTTTACCTCCCAAATGATATATTTTCATACCTATGTACCGAAGGGGAATTTTTTAATTGATAATAATTTCGTCCCCCATGGGATCGAAACCACCGTCCAAGTGGACGGGGACGAAATCAGGACAGTCAGTGACGCTATCCAATCAGCCAACAGAGACGCTATAAGTTCATATCGATTCTGACCTTACAAATCACCCTCGATCTGGATGCTTTCGTAATTAGAATCGATATGGAACCCCGTCTACCATGTTGGCCAATTCGAGCGTTTGACAGCACGTAGCCTTTTGTTATGAATAATTATCACATCGAACCGTGATCCATTTATATATCAATTCAAGCTACAAATGTCCTTTAATATCTAAATTCACTTTACCTCCCAAATGATATATTTTCATATATGTACCGAAGGGGAATTTTTTAATTGATAATAATTTCGTCCCCCCATGGGATCGAACCACCGTCCAAGTGGACGGGGACGAAATCAGGACAGTCAGTGACGCTATCCAATCAGCCAACAGAGACGCTATAAGTTCATATCGATTCTGACCTTACAAATCACCCTCGATCTGGATGCTTTCGTAATTAGAATCGATATGGAACCCCGTCTACCATGTTGGCCAATTCGAGCGTTTGACAGCACGTAGCCTTTTGTTATGAAGTGAATTTAGATATTAAAGGACATTTGTAGCTTGAATTGATATATAAATGGATCACGGTTCGATGTGATAATTATTCATAACAAAAGGCTACGTGCTGTCAAACGCTCGAATTGGCCAACATGGTAGACGGGGTTCCATATCGATTCTAATTACGAAAGCATCCAGATCGAGGGTGATTTGTAAGGTCAGAATCGATATGAACTTATAGCGTCTCTGTTGGCTGATTGGATAGCGTCACTGACTGTCCTGATTTCGTCCCCGTCCACTTGGACGGTGGTTCGATCCCATGGGGGGACGAAATTATTATCAATTAAAAAATTCCCCTTCGGTACATATATGAAAATATATCATTTGGGAGGTAAAGTGAATTTAGATATTAAAGGACATTTGTAGCTTGAATTGATATATAAATGGATCACGGTTCGATGTGATAATTATTCATAACAAAAGGCTACGTGCTGTCAAACGCTCGAATTGGCCAACATGGTAGACTGGGTTCCATATCGATTCTAATTACGAAAGCATCCAGATCGAGGGTGATTTGTAAGGTCAGAATCGATATGAACTTATAGCGTCTCTGTTGGCTGATTGGATAGCGTCACTGACTGTCCTGATTTTGGTCCCCGTCCACTTGGACGGTGGTTCGATCCCATGGGGGGACGAATTATTATCAATTAAAAAATTCCCCTTCGGTACATATATGAAAATATATCATTTGGGAGGTAAAGTGAATTTAGATATTAAGGACATTTGTAGCTTGAATTGATATATAAATGGATCACGGTTCGATGTGATAATTATCATATATATATATATATATATATATATATATATATATATATATATATATATATATATATATATATATATATACATATTACATATATATATATGTGTGTGGATGTATAATTATTCATTCATACGTATATAAAAATGTTTGTTTATCTGTATATTATATATATATATATATATATATAGATATATATATATATATATATATATATATATATATATATATATATCGATCAGTATATATAATGAATTTTTCCTTGTCTGAAGGACAACGTGACAGGTATTTGGGTTGCCTGATTTTAAAAATAGTATTTAAGAACAAGAATAAGCCTATTCTTCTTTCCATGTCCATCGTTAGGAATTGTATAACAATTACTTAGTTCTCTTTACTTTTTAGGTCTTTAGATTCTAGAATATTTCATTCGTTATCTAAATCCGAATCCTTACGAAAGGTTTAAGAAGGAGAGGCTTCGTTGCTTGTCGTTTTCATGATATTTCTTAGCATCCAGTAGACGTCTTTGGAAATGGAATATTAGACTTAGGCCTGATGTCAAGCGCTGGGACCTGTGAGGTCATTCATCGCTGAAAAGAAAATTAAAAGTAAATGAGGTTTGAAAGGTGTAACAGGAGGAAAACCTCGTAGTTGCATTATGAAACAACTGTTAGAAGAGGGTGGAAAGTCAGATGGAAGAAAGAGGATATGGATGGAGGTGCAGTAAAAGGAATGAAAGGGGTTGCAGCTCGGGGCCGCAGGGACGCTAGTGAATCTCATTCTCCAAGGAATAAAGTAAGGACTTTTAATGCTGATGCTGTAGTGGCAGACAACCAAATGCTCTGATCTTCACAACCGCGACATAAACAAATAAAAAAGGAGGAATGACAAATGAGAGATCTTACCCTTTCTTAAATCTTCTCATGAGGGACGGAAGATCAAAGTGAAGATTGCTGGAAAGTGTTTGTATAGGACTATAGGCTGGGTGACTTGTCATGTAGTATGCTTAGGCTTTAGTGTTTAGCTGTTTTTGTTCTGGCTAGGAAACCTCTCACTAATAATGGAAATACAATGCTTTCAATGTGTTAGAAAAATTACCATTCCTTCACCTTTTACAAGTTTACAAGAACATTTAATTTTTTTTTTGGCCGAGGTAAAGATGAGCAAAATAAGAAATCCAATGCCTTAGGAAGTTAGGGAAAGTATTTCCTTGTGCAACATTAAAGCGAAAACAATCGTTCATTGCTGTTTCTTATTGCTAAACAGTTATAATATTCAAGCTTTTTAAAGATTATATTTCAAGTTGTTATATGGCGCCCAAATGGACGAAGTTACTTATTCAAGTTGCTTTATATAACCTGGAGTCGTAGACGGTGCCGAAACACCAAGTATAACTATATGCCCTTTGACAATTAGTTATAGGTTGCCTGTGGTCTCATCAAGACATGATTTTCATTTTACTTTATTATTGTTATTTTTTAGTGAGATTTCCATCCTTCTCCTGAAGGGATTTACACTTGATTTACCTAAGGTGTATTTAACACTTCGTAATACGAGTATAATTTGTATCATACATTAACTTTATTGCCCTTCATTTATGATGTGTTTTTGGATATTAGTCAGGAAATGTGGTTGCTGAGTTTATTACCTTCAGCAATTCTTCACAAACCACATCAATGTGGTTTATTTATTCATGGTTCTGTCAAAGACGGGAATCAGTTTTCTTTCTTCGTTCTTGTCATTTTTATTTCCCATTTCTTCTCTTCACGAGTTTTGACACTGGATATACAAAGCATCCATCAACTTAGGGAAAATACTTGAAGGATACTCAATCTGTTTTTGTCGGTGAATTCCAGATATAGCATTTTGAGATGTTTTTCGGAAACAAAGCTCACAATCTCTGTAAATTTGAAAATTGTTAAGGTTCTGAAAGCAGAACAGAATTTTCCATCACTATTTAAAGGGAAGTTCATAAGGCTTTTGAAATTTGCAAGCTTTAATGAACGAAATTTTGTTATTTCAAAACTTTTCAAGACTTGGAAAGTGCTTTTCAGATTTCATACTGGTAAAGGAAATCGATTGTACCTCGTAAACTTTCCAGAACTTGAATCTTGGGAATTATCAGCGGAACCCATTAACCTTCCAAACCTTGATGTTGATTTGATGATGTAAAAATAATTTCTAGCAATTGTTCAGGATTTAAGATGGCCAATATAATAAATCATAGCACAATATATGAAACTTCCCTGAACTCTCTGATTAGTTAATGAGATGAGAATGTCTAACTCTGAAGTTACCTTTCAGAACTTAAAAATTGGGTTAAGGTCAGGACTGAAATCACGTCTGTTACACAATTTCTCTTGCATTCGAATCAAATTTTCGTTTCTTTCAATAAAAATACAGGTTAAAAGCATGACCATAATACATATAAGGTTACAGAAAATCCAATTATAAAAAAAATCTTTAATTACAATAAATATACATTCAGTTCAGCAACATTAACGGACTTTTGAACTGGGGCTATCACAGGAATCGTTAATAAAAACATAAAAAAAAGACTGGCTGGAACCTCTCTCGCAATAAGAACCCCCACGGTTGGCTAATCCTTCAAGCGGAGCCAACCAAATTGCAGCTTATGCTATAGGATGTTGCCAGATGCAGATGATCTTAAAAAGATAGCGCCAGTTTCTATCATCAGGTGCCCCAGTCGTCCAACCACATATGGAAAACAAATTACTAGTCTGACATCGCCAGGTAGATAATGTTATCGTCATTTGACCTTATTAGATTTAAGTAGATTAAGGAAGATAATAAGCAGGGCTTTCAAGCTGATTTTCCTGCCTTGTTAAAACTGAGAGTTGCACAGTAGGCACGTAGCAGAGACGAAGCTATATAGGAAATGTATAACTTAGATACATGTTAGGACAATCTACCTGTCAGAGAAAAGACAAACCACTGCATTGCATGTAAACTAATTACAAAATGCGAGAGACAGTTTACCCGAACTCAGGTCACCTTAAGCCTAATAATTCAGTCGCGCTACACTTCACCGTCCAAAGTTCACATTTACTCCGAGGCTTTGCTGACTGATTTATAGTACTACGTCTTGATTTGCTGAATTACATTCTGAAAAATGTCTCTCAGTACTTCCACTCATTATTTTCCACTTAACATGAAGGATTCTACTAAAATTATTCACAACTATTTTGTCTGCTAAACGTTTTTTTTGTTTCTTTCATCAGTTTTGCATACAAATGACTAATCTACATCATAATTGCGTAATAATGCCTGCCAAGATTTGCTAAAACACACCGCATTTAATACAAAACTTTCCCTTGTCTTGTAAACAATAAATGGAAATTACCATGAAAAGAATGTTATAAAAATAAATATATTAAACACCATTGAAATCTACCAATAATTCATCAAAATGACACAACTCATATTTCTTATTTTAAAACACATAATTTAAGATAGAAGCTTCCACCAGCACAAGCTGCTACTTCATTTTACACGGTTAAAAAAAATTACTTTATGCTACTCAAAATTGATACCAAGAGTTACAATGCTTCTTAAGATTTTATCATTTCACAAGTCATAATTACTTCAAGTTACACTTCGTTATCTGCAAGAGAAAAAACGTTTCGTCATTTCAAACGTCCCTCACTACAATACAATTTCTCTCAATAAAATTTCGTATAACACGTATTACATTACAAGTATTACGCTACAATTTGACTAATATTCCAACTTTAACAGAGAATACGAAAAGTGTTCTCTGGCCAGAACATAATCATAAATGCATAACGATAAATAGCAATAATAGTTATCCAGAAAAAAATTTACCAGTGAAAAATTTAATTGTAAAACAAATGTTTATATATATAATTTAACTAATTAAACAAAGCAAACGCCACTAGTAAAAAAATGACATCTTACACCAGTGTTTGGTGTTATCATAAACTTCCCATTAAAGTAACTCTAGAAAATACACATATATAATATAAAAATAAATGGAACCAGGCACAGAGCAAAGCACCTTGCGAAATGGCTTAGAACCGACTCTACGCCAGTGTGGGCAACACTCAGTTGTTTGAACTGTATGGCGTTTGTAACAATTTTCCTACTTAGCTGTTTCAAAATATATTCTTTTTATATAGGCGACATACACCCTCTTACATCCAATAGCTACCGTTTCTCCCTTATGATGAAGAATTCATTCCAAAGATACATACATACACACATACATACTTCACTTTCCTGATAACAAATTTCCTTAATGCCAGAGAGGGAGAAGTAATTTAATTAAGAATTTTGAAACTCTTACAACTTAATTTGTCCGATTTTCAAAAAGTAACTACATAAACATTGCCGCCCAAGAATTTGTAGAGTTCCTAATGACTCTCAAAGGATAGACAACGAAAAAGGCCCATTTCTGTTCTGCTTCGAAGGCTCGAAAATACTTTCACAATCTCCACCACAAAGGCGAGAGGATGCGTCCAGCAAGTTACCATGACAAGGAGAAAACGACGGTTGGGGAGATAGCTCTGACAAGATTATATCTAGCGTAATATATTGTTTTTAAAGTAACGGATACATAATCATACATTCGTCCCCGGAACAGATCGCAAGACTTTACTACTTTGTCCAAAAGCGATCCGTTTTACAAGAAGTGTTTCGAGTGTACGGTTTTCAGGCCTCGTTTCTGCCTTACTGAACGCATCTCCCCTAGTCGTTCGCTGGGAGGAGAGAGAGAGAGAGAGAGAGAGAGAGAGGCGCTCCCCAACCCCATCTTGCCAAGTCCCCCATCTCTCCGAAACCAGGTATAAGCGTGATGGGGAGGCTGTGGGTACTGGTGCATGACGATGGTATGAAGTGAAAGCACGATGGTCAGAGCCGAGATGCCCAAGTACCCAACACGCCACCACACCACGGCATAATGTGGAAGAGAGAGAGATATTATCACTGGGACTCAATCTTACAAGACAGTAATTTTAATATATAGAATAAATCGAGCAGTGTTGGTGTGTTTGTATCAATGATTTAACCAATCCTGCAGTTATTGAATTATTCAGTTGTGGAAAAGAACCAGCTATTCTGAAATTACAAAGCTATCGCTAATGTTTATATCAAATGAAGCAAGCAAAACCTAATCCCATAACGAAAAGTTGGATTATTTTGCGGATACGAAAGGATGGATGTTTCACGTTCTGAGCCAACTGCCTGTGTCGTTAATCTAGACGAAATAAAAAGAACTGGAAAACCGAAGCTGACGCTCAGAGTATCCCCCAGTCGTACTCCTCGGAGGAAGGGTCCCGATATCCATAAATGGACACTGGCGTGGGCCTTTGGGGCTTGGGAGGATATACCCTTGTGGGTATTACGGGATGGGGGGATACACCTGTTACAGCCATGAAGGTGCCCCGCAGGGCATTTTCGTATGGGAGGAGGATGGTGCTGGTAAGAGGGAGGGTGGGGAATGGGAGGGGGAAGGGGAGAGACAGCTGAGACTGGTAGCTCGAGCTGAGCTCAAGACGGAACACGGCAACAGCCATCTCCTTTGCCAAAGACTTGCTGCAAAAGTTCTCTCTCTCTCTCTTGTAAAATCGGATACTCTTTGAACAGGCCATCGTTTTACAAAAGGCCATCATCATCTGATATTGCAACTAACTGCTCTCGTTTCTCCCCATCTCTTTGTCAATTTTCATTCCAGCCATGTCATTACTGGTTGATTACGTGGAAACTTACACTGGGAAACCTTAGTCTTATAAAAGCACCGGGAATGGTCACAAATGATAATAATTGACGAGAAAAAAAAAATATGAGAAACTTTCATGTAACAATTATGTGAAAATGACTCAGAACTGGGCATTCATACATGCAAGCACACTTATTACACAAAAATTTTGAACTTAAGACACTATTAGTATCACGTGACCACAGTACGCGGAACATGCCTTCACCGAGTCATGATCCACATGAGGAATAGCTGCATATTATCGATCCAAACTTTCGGAAGTGAATGGGGGAAGGGAATCATGTTTGAAGATTGTCATCACTGAAGGTTGTTAGCAGCACGTTCTGTTTCCAATCTCATCTCGTTCACAGCCTAAAGAACAAAGGAAAAAAATGGGTTTTATCAGTTATGAGCATATGAAGTAAGTATTTTTATGAAGTAATCAGTTTCTTTCGTAAAAGTAGAATTTATGGAATATTTATCAATCTTTTTACGTAAACCTTATACTGTAAAGAGTTAAATTTCACACTACATTTCAGTTAGACACTGGTATTTTATTAAAATTTGAGTATGGCAAAACTGAATTGAAAAGAACAGATTCCCAAATAAATAGCTGACTGAAATCAATTTAGTTTTTCAATTAACCATTTAAGCATGGAAAAATTAAAAGATGCATGAAAGGTAATCTGAATTATAGTAAAACTCAGAGAAGAAAAATAATGCAACAAGGACAACAGAGGGATAACTGAACATCTTTCAAAATAATAATATATAGAACTGAAATGCGATCAATTACCTGATAAGTACATAAAGAGACCTTCATCCGTTTAAGACAGAGGAGGACTGTAAACTTCACAAAGCCTCTGGAGTGGGCCTAAGCCGGTTGCCTCGCAAGGGGAGCAGCAGTAAGCAGAGGGACACAAAATATAATTATTTGTTGTACTCTTCGTAGCTAATGAGTGCATAGTTTCTTCATCTATTAATTCTGCTCAGAGACAGATTTATTCAACAAAAATGGTATACGACTTCCAGTTGCAATCGTTTCACAGGTTTGGAAGTACTTTTTTTCCCTTTCTTTCCGTACAATGTTACATGACTATAGGAACTATATATATAAAATAATAATACAATTTGAGTTCACCAATGGGTTCGTCCACCAACAGCACGTCAGTTTCACGACTTATAAAGGATTGTAAAACAACTTTTCCCAGATAAGAATTTTTCAGATTCCAGATTCGCAGAGGGGGGGAGGGGTAATACGCCCCAGGGGTTCCGGAGGTAGGAGTCCCTGAAGTTGATTGAATTCTTCCTGGTGTCCTTAGACGACCCGGAGGGGCGGGAGGAGGGGGAGAAGGTGATTGTGGCTGTTGGCGTTGCCGCTGCGAGGTCACAGCAACAGGTGTTGGACGGTCTGGAAAGGCTTTTCTGACAACCTGCTGAACTAACCTGGAAAGGTTACACTTGGCACCTAAGTGAAGAACAGACCTGGAAGTCTCCTCTCGCACCGCTGGACCAGACCTTGACCAGCCTACTTTTGCATCAGTTGAACAGACCTGCAACTAGCCCACGCTTGCATCGGCTGAGCAGACCTGGAAATCTTCTGACTGACTTTGCAACGGCAATTGGGAAAGTAAATCTTACGAAACGCACTGGATAGGAATTTTCAACTCTAAACTTTCAGAGACAAATTAGCTTTCAATTTTGATATTTCACAAACCTTTTCATTCTTCGTAACGGATGCAAATACAAAAACCCGTCTTTTGAACTGGAAGTTTTTCATTGTTTCTATTTTAGTAACTGCTTGAAAGGGGCGCCAGGTGACTCTTAACAATTAATAGTAGTCTTTTTATTATTATTAGTATTCACTCTTTCACTCACGCTGCCAGAGTGATGCTTTTGGTCTCGTACTCTAAAATGTCCATTTCTCTTTCGTGGACGTCGATGTCCAAGACGTCCTGCAGTTCGCTGATGTACTGGATCACACTCTCGATGACTTCGAGTCGGTTCAGCTTCTTTTCGACCGCGGGCTTGCCCCTGGCCGATCCACCTGGCAGAAGGTGTCTCAATTTATCCAGGTAAATAGACACCTCGAAATCCTCCTCCCTTGACTTGGACACTTTCCCGCTCCTGATGGGGGGCAAGGTGTTCACGGCAGACTCACAGACCTGCGCCTTCATGGTTGCGACTCGTTGCTTGGGTGGTCAAGTTCGTTGGGCAGCTAGAGTGACGGTAACTCAAGGAGGACGGCGCTGTGACGTGCGGCACTCGGACCAGACAACACGATAATAATGTCGGTCTGAAAAGTGTACGTACGGGAGACCGCTGGGTCTGGGAGTTCTCAGTTCGCAGTGACCCGTCCTCCTACTCCCGCCCGTCCCCTACGCAACAAGGATACAGGTCTCCCAATGAGAACTCCGAATTTGAAGTTTTCAGCCAATCAAAAGCTCAAGACAGATCGGTTCGGCGAATCGCGTCACGCCGTGGGAGGAGCCACGGCCGAGTAGGCA
>NC_061100.1:38098919-38118919 GCF_015104395.2 Macrobrachium nipponense
ATAGACGGACAGATTGATAGATAGATAATACGGTTGTAGGTTTACACAGAGTGATACGTTCGTAAATACTCACTATTTATTATCTTATTTTCGCATTCAGAGACTAATGCATTAAGGGGAGAGAGAGGAGAGAGAGAGAGAGAGAGAGAGAGAGAGAGAAGGAATTCTGAGGACGGGCAATGGAGGGTTGGCGGACTGAGGGCTGACATTGTATTCGACTTGGCGGTTGGGTAGGGGGGGGGGGTATGGATGGGAGGGTGGGGGACGGGGGCCCTGGCACCTCCAGGGTCAGAGGTTGTTCTGGCGGAGTGGATGCGGTCTGAACAACAGGTGGTGACCGCCCATCGCAAAACGGCCTCTGTAATATAGTCCTACGCCACCACCATCTCCAACACAAAAATTAAATTGGTTTTCAAAGGAGTTTTATTTATTAATTTATTCATTTTAGGATATTTCACCGACAGCACTTGCACCGTCGCGAAAGCTCTAGCATTCCCGTCTCTCTGTCTGTTTGTCAGTCTTTCTCCAACACTGACATTCTCCACCATATCGAGCATCCACCATCACCGTCACCATCAAGTTCTTCATCAACACCAAACGTTCCTTGCACTACTCTTCCTCAGCTTCCATCTCCAAATTCACCACCACAATCTCCAACAGTCTCCAACAGCAACACTCGTCTTTACCTATTTTTCTTTGTTCCTTTGTTTTGCCTTGGTCTATTTCTTTCGCTTCGGAAAGAGGGACGGACAATTAGCACAAATTTCAAATCAGACTGAGTATGGGACGGTAAAAAAAGTAAATTACAGGAGGCAGAGCAAATAACTCACTCTCTCTCTCTCAACACACACACACACACACACACACACGCATACACACACACATATACACATATATATATATATTAGTTTATATATTATATATATATATACTATATATTATGTTATATATATATATATATACATATATATATATATATATATATATATATATATATATATATATATAATATATATATATATATATATATATATATATATATGCATAAATTTCTGACTCACATCAGGATCGGACCCAGGTCTTTCAATTGTGAGTCAGAAATATACTTCTGTTACACGCGTGATTGTGTGTTGATTATTTATATGTATATATATAAATTCATATTCAATACATATATTCAAACACACACATTTATATGTATATATATATATATATATATATATATATATATATATATATATATATATATATATTGTGTGTGTGTGTATTTTTTTTTGGGGAAGAATAGTGACATAACACAGACTTGATAAAAGAACACATAAATATATACCGCAAACAGAAAAATCATTACAGAAGCAAAAGATATTAAATATGCAAAAGAATGAACAAGTCATTCAGCAAATAAATAAACTAATAAGTGAAAACTGGTCGAGTAAAATATATAGACTTTTATATTTAGGCTAAAATATCCAAAGATAAACGGATAAAGAAATAAGCAGCCAAAATAAAAACTGTCACAGTGAACTGCAAGATTGTATTTATATCTGAGACGAGACTCTTATATAGAAAAGACTTTTAAAAAAAGACAAACAACCAAAGAAACAATAAATAAAAGAAGACGAACATTTTACAGTTAGACAATTTCGAGTCTTTCCAAGGAGCCTAGACGGAGCCTCAAGGGTGCGATGGTGTCTTTTTTATTTTCACGCAGTGACGACTACCTGTCTATTCATCAATTTGTCTGTCTATCTGGCATCATCTGTGAGATACCGAGATCGATCCCTAAGAGGGCCAGGTTTTGGGGAAATGAATTTAGACTGTCTTGCATAGTACCTCTGTCGAAGTAGAGATCTCCAATTTTTAGCCAGTTTTTAGGGATGGCGTTGCTTGCCTCATGCCCTTTGCTGGTCGTCAGCTGACGCTGATACTCTTTCACAGCTGGGTCGACTGCTGGGTGGCAGGAAAGCTTGTGAGGGATATAAAAAAAAAACATATAGGTAACAAAACATATAAACTGCATCATATGAGGCACTAGGTTACTTACTGTAAGCTAAATTTTCCAACATACAAGTAAATAAGTCATACTATATGAGGCAGCATACGGACATTATCCAGGTTTTTCTTTAAAGTAAAACCAACTGTTCAACTTTTATTACGTAAAAGCGTCAGGGGTGCATGTGAGGGTGAGATAGTTTACGCATATATGAGAAAACTCAGCTTCTGGTCAATAATCGCTTGTTATCATAAATTCGATACACCTGACAGAAAAACAAATTGTAGATTTTTGAACTATGAGGCCGAGTTCATTCAGTTCAACGAGACATTTCTTTTCTTTACGTATGAAAAAGCAAGTTTTTAAATTTAATAATGCAAGGTAGTGGGTCTGACTGCTCTTCGCAGTATTTTCAGTGGTATAATGTTATTCTAATAACACAGAAAAGGAAAATAAAAAAAAATCACGAAATTATCCTCTGAAATGAAAAGTAATGGAGAAATCGAAAAGATGACAGGCTATACGTTATAGCCAGACTAAGCTAAGCCTTCATTAAAGTAGCAATAAATATCACAATACATACATATAGATATATATATATATATATATATATATGTATGTTTATGTATCTATACATACATACATGTTTAAATTATAATATATATATATATATACACCCATATATTTATATTATATATAATATATATAAATATAATATATATATCCATATATATGTGATGAACTGTGTATTCCAATTATTTAGTAAAATATTCTTATATATGAAATACTTGTCTGTGAACTTTGTCACATGATGCTCATATTTACTGCATAATATCCAGAAGCAGGATATATCTTTTAAATGTATATCTCTTTATCTCTTTATCTTATAATTTTTGCGAAGTTTCTATACTTACATAAACTGCATTTCTTTTTCCCTCATAATTATGAACAAAACTCGTTTCTGTCTCATTATTAACATCTGTTCAAAACAGGAGTAATATATAAATAAACGTCGAGGAGACAATGAATAGAGTAGCTAAAATCTAAACACATTTATTATTATAATCATAACAGTGTCGCAATAATGTCACTGTTGAAAAATTAATGATGCCACCCAGATGCGGTGTCCATGGCACTGGACCCCATGTCCCCTAGTCTTGAATCTCTCACAACCCATCTCAAAAAATCACTACCGCAAATGTAACGAGATCCATATATATATATGTGTATATATATATATATATATATATATATATATATATCATACATATTATATATATATAGACACAATTCTACAAATACAGATTCAGACCACATAACTCCTAGAAACTAAACTTCTGATAACTCAATCTCTACGGATTAAACCTTGATAAGAAAAATATGTCGTCATGAACTAAACCAGGATAATGTATAAAAAGATCTCTAAAAATTCAATGATGGCAGTACAATACATAAACATAAGTTACGAGATTTAAATTTAAGTAGGTGGGAAACACCTGCGAATGCAAACAAATAAACCTCGAAGAAAATTCTGTTTACTTTACTTGAAGTTCTTGAATGATTCAACAGTCGTTAAACGACGAAACTAGCGGGGAAGTAAAATCTCTAATTGTTAGCACACAACTGCTTCGTTACCAATAATGACTACGTACTTAAAAGAATTGAATAATGAAGAAGAATATTTTAAAAATGTATAAGAAACTTAACATATACATTATATCTTATTTTTTACATCAATATTTTAAATATATATTATTCTAATATAAACACATATAATTCTGTAAGAGCATCGTTAGCAAATTTGTGGATTATTTTGTTATGAAATAGACGTTGGCAAAATATAAATAATAATAAATGTAATAAGCCACCGTTTAAAGAACCGTTCTCTGGATTTTTTCAAAGATGTGTTTCTGGTGGAGGTGTGGTTATGACGTCATAGCAAATAAAGACAAGCCGTGACTTCATCTCTCCAGCTCTTTTCGTTACAGACGAATTCTCATTCTGTTTGTCTCGTGTGCACAGAGACAGACACCCGCGCCCCCCTTCCTCTCCCCCTCTCTCTCTCTCTCCTCTCTCTCTCTCTCATATGATTCAGAAAAGTATCTCATCTTAGAATATAGATTCGTTCAATATGTAAGCAGATATATTTGAAAAAAAATAATTTCAAATATATTCTCTTACTTTCCCTACATCACTGCGAAGGGCGAGTCGTGTATGAGTTATATTCTATGAATTATTATCACTACTGAAAGTTTTAAAAATGATAAATTTTCAAGTGCTGACGTAAACGTTTGGTTTCTTTAACGTTATGATGAACGATGGTAACCACGGGAGGGTGACAGCGTACGATTTATCTTTTTTTGCCGCCGTCTCTCTCTCTCTCTCTCTCTCTCTCTCTCTCTCTCTCTCTCTCTCTCTCTTTCTGAGATCTATATATGTAACATATTTATTTACATTATTTCTCTCTCTCTCTCTCTCTCTCTCTCCTGCTCCAAGAGATAAGTGAGCACACGATGTCTCCTCGGATGCACTAATAAGTTTTTGAGACATCCTGATCCTTGTAACTCCTTGTAACACGCACATCTCTCTCTCTCTCTCTCTCTCTCTCTCTCTCTCTCTCTCTCTTAGATCTATATCTGTAACATTTTTATCTACATTATTTCAATCTCTCTCTCTCTCTCTCTCTCTCTCTCTCTCTTAGATTCTCAATCTATGTAACATTTTTATCTACATTATTTCAATCTCTCTCTCTCTCTCTCTCTCTCTCTCTCTCTCTCTCTCTCTCTCTCTCTCCTGCTCCAAGAGATAAGTGAGCACACGATGTCTCCTCGGATGGCCTACTAAGTCTTTGAGACATCCTGATCCTTGTAACTCCTTGTAACTCTCTCTCTCTTTCGTAGCTTGGTGGTAGTGAGTCTAGCTCACTAATGGACGATCTATGTGCGAATCACGACCCAGGCAATGAGGAACAAATTGGCGTGTTCCTTAAAAGCAGGCATGCCCTAGTTGACTTCATCATCAAATTATGTATGTAGCTGTTAGTAGACTATTGTATGTCGCAGTTAGGGTGGAGAGAAAGAGAGAGGAAGGAAGACAGCGCTCGAAAGTGAGTGCAGTAAATGTTCCTCCTCGCTGATTGATTGATTGTGTATTATATTTGGCGTTACAACATCTGGGTGACGAACTTCTCAGTTCCAGAGGTTCTTTATTCCTCACATCATGGGACTCTGGAGTAGTCTCCTTGTGGATATCGTGCAACTGGAACTCCAGAGGTTCAAGCAAAGATGCAAGGCATTACTACCCTACGACAGTTCTTGTATTTTGATAATTTACAGACATGTTTTACTTATTTATTGATTTATTTATTTGTTAACTTTTTTTTTGGATAAGTGATCTCTTCTTCCTCTACTTCCCATTACCTTCTGTTACTTCTTTCTGATGAACACCATATTCTTTGGAAGTTTGAATTTCTAGTCAGTGGCCCCTGTGGGCTCGTTCTATATGAATGGGGTTCATCCTCTGAATATTATCAATAATAATATTTCTCTTGAAAATGTGTACCATCAAAACGGGAGGGCCTCGGCAAGGTAATCTTCGTCCCCAATAATGTGAAACCATTCATAATTCTCTCTCTCTCTCTCTCTCTCTCTCTCTCTCTCTCTCTCTCTCTCTCTCTCTGTGTGTGTGTGTGTGTGCTTTATGATTTTCATATAACCGTTCATAAGGCTTTCTCTCTCTCTCTCTCTCTCTCTCTCTCTCTCTCTCTCTCTCTCTCTCTCTCTCTCTCTCTCTTATTATTTTAATTCTGTGTCATAAGGAAGAAAGTTCTTTACTTTCTTTTTATGGCTATTGTGTGGATGGAAATGAATTATGCTCCAGGATTAAGTTTATTGTTATATAAAAACCCATATAGAAATCTGATATACTTCTCATTTCAAAAGGAAACAAAATCTTAATGTGCCTCGCATTATTTGACAATAAAATTCTTGATGTTTTTCGCACATCTTGAAAAGGAGATTGTTATATTATTTATGATGAAACTCATTTTACAACCTGAGGAGAACATTCCTTATGCATCTCGCAAGGCACAGATAATATAAAAAATAAAATTGTTTATGATCATCGTACAACGTAAGAATAATGTTCCCAGTGTAATTTGAGAGGAAGGTTGTTTATGTCCATCGAATGACCTGAAAAGAAAATGACGTAGACTTTCCATATAACCTGCAGAGAAAATTATATATCTTTTGCTATAGCCAGAGGGTAACTTTTGCTATGGTCTCCCCCTGATATGTGAAAAGAAAAACCTTCACATTCTTGACGCAGTGACATTAGACATATAAGCTGCTCTCTTGTCAAGTCACTTCTATTTGTGTAGTGATACACTGAACATTATGCTCTTGTATCCAAAACTCTTTAATAAGACTTTCCCTTTCATTCATCATTATTGCTTTCATGTTTTTGGTTACGCACAGAACAACTGAAAGGAAAACAGGCTACAGAGACCTACTATCTGATGGACTGAAGGCAATAACAATTTTTTTTTTCTTTTATGGCGGGTTGTTTGAAGAACTTAATTTTGTTTGTGACGTCCATGACACTCCATTCACATCACTTTAGAATGTGGTAGTGTTATTGAAAGTAAACATTCAAATTAGCTACATAAAGTTGATATTATTTAAAGTGAAGAATCAACTTAGCTACGTAAAGTTAGTATTATTGAAATTGAAGAATTAACTTAGCAACATAAAGTTAATGTTATTGAAAGTGAAGAATCAACTTAGCTGCATAAAATTAATGTTATTGAAAGTGAAGATTCAACTTAGCTACATAAAGTTAATGTTATTGAAAGTGAAGATTCTACTTAGCTACATAAAGTTAATATTATTGAAAGTGAAGAATCTACTTAGCTACATAAAGTTAATATTATTGAAAGTGAAGAATCAACTTAGCTACATAAAGTTAATGATATTGAAAATGAAGATTCAACTTAGCTACATAAAGTTAATGTTATTGAAAGTGAAGAATCTACTTAGCTACATAAAGTTAATATTATTGAAAGTGAAGAATCAACTTAGCTACATAAAGTTAATATTATTGAAAGTGAAGAATCTACTTAAAGTAAATATTATTGAAAGTGAAGAATCTACTTAGCTACATAAAATTAATATTATTGAAAGTGAAGAGTCAACTTAGCTACACAAAGTTAATATTATTGAAAGTGAAGAATCTACTTAGCTACATAAAGTTAATGTTATTGAAAGTGAAGAGTCAACTTAGCTACACAAAGTTAATATTATTGAAAGTGAAGAATCTACTTACCTACATAAAGTTAATATTATTGAAAGTGAAGAATCTACTTAGCTACATAAAGTTAATGTTATTGAAAGTGAAGAATCAACTTAGCTACATAAAGTTAATATTATTGAAAGTGAAGAATCAACTTAGCTACATAAAGTTAATATTATTGAAAGTGAAGAATCTACTTAGCTACATAAAGTTAATATTATTGAAAGTGAAGAATCTACTTAGCTACATAAAGTTAATAATGTATTATTGAAAGTGAAGAATCAACTTGGCTACGTAAGTTAATATTATTTAAAATGAAGAATCAACTTAACTACATAAAGTTGATATTATTGAAAGTGAAAATCAACTTAGCTACATAAAGTAACCATTTTTGGACTTACCCGGCGCAAATACTCGATTTCGATAGCTAAATAGCTTCGCTAAAGACGATGAGAAACTGTAAATTTCTATGTTGCTTTGATTTTTTTAGATTGCGTGTTCATCTGCGACTGGTAATTTCAAAAGTGTGATTTTGTTCTGGAAATTCAACTGTCAACCCACGGAGCATATACTTTATGGTTCTCGCAGGGACGAAAAGGAAATTTCTTTATGTTCCTTTCATAAGCTTAGATAAAACCTCTTCTTGTTCTTGTGTATACAGAAAAGAAATTACATGTGCTCCTCTTATAACCTAAAGAGATAATGCTAGAGTTAGGACATATCTTATTCCTTACCCGAGGAAGTATTTTATGATGCGACTGCCATAGCTCGAGAAGAAAATGGTTTATGATAACGCAATAGGAGGAAGGTTTTTCTTTTTCTTTATGTCTTGGGATGAAAACTAGTTTTGACTTGATATGATCTTTCATTATCAGATCACGGAACAAAACATGTATGTCGAATACGCGTTTTTGAGATTTAGTTCCATTTTCAAGATTTTTATATTCATATGTAGCACACATATATATAAAAGCAGAAATTATATATGTCGTGATGCATGCAAAGATGCGCATTTATGTGGAGATTATCGTACTTACGAAATATATGAGTGTTACATGAATATTCAAAACGAACATTGGATTTTATAATTACATCCACACTACTACCAGCATCAATCTATTGATTTCCCTGGTACATATATACGCTTGTCTTCGTATTCTTAAGAAAATCGAGGGTACTCAAATCTATGTCTTATTCTTCGCGAAGGCAAGCAAGCTAAATGTATCTTACACATTCACGACAAGATTCGAACACCCTAACTCAGGAACTGAATCCGAGCATGTCATCCACCGCAATCTTGATTTGAATCTCCTTGTACTCCGTACACCACGATCACAGTCATCAGGCGCCTTTAACGCGTTTTTATGTCCTGGCGTAATGCATCACCTGTCACTTCATTGTTTTATAATTTTATTATCATTATCATTCAGTAGATGAAACTTAATATGGAACAAGCCCACAGGGTATACCATTGACTTGAAATTCAAGCTTACAAAGAATATGGTGTTCATTAGGAAGAAGTAAGAGGAAGTGAAAGGAAATATAGAAAGAAGAGATCCCCCTTATCAAAAAATAAAATAGATAGTAAATCGATAAATAGAAATAAACATGTATTAGAATGCAAGAAGAATAGTATTAGGGTATTAATGCATATGCATTTTCGCTTGAACTTCTGAAGTTCCAACTACGTGCCATCCTTTGGGGGCTGTTCCAGTCCAACGGTGTGAGGAATAAAGGAACTCTGGAACTGAGAAGTTCGACAGCGAAGCACTTTATTGCATATTGGTGCTGTTGTTTAGCGAATCCGTTTGCTCTCGGCAAGTAAAGGGGATCAGCGATCAGTTGTGAATGTGAAAGATCTCTATTGATATACAACTTATGAAAACAGTGACGGCTTAGTCTTGTTATCGATATTTGTAGTAAAGTTCTGTACTAATAATTTTGTGTTTCCTTCAAGGAACTCTTGTCGTTGCAGCTCATAGAGTAAACGGAAAAATATTATGGAATCCATTTGGCCTTAAAATAGTTTGTTTCCAGTTTCAGTAACCTCTGTTAAATAGTAATGAACGAGTTCGAAAACGCATAAAAACCGACCTGTTCTTTGGTCAAAAAAAAAAAAAAAGAAGAAGAAAAAAAAACTTAAGATAAAAAAAAAAACCCTCTTATGAGACATATGAAAACTTGTTACCCACAATATGTTTAACTGCATCATTTTCTAATGCCATTCTTGTCACTTCTAATGCATAGTTGTTCTTAGTAAAGAAATATCAGTGAATTGATAGATGAAATAGACGGATAACAAGAGCCAGTATATTGTGGCCAGTATAAAGAAAAATTGCTCGTACATGAGCTTTGAAGTGTTTTCTGGAATATTTGATATAATTATATGCGTGTCAGTACATAAACTTCAAAAGGCCTACGTATAATTATGTATAAGAGGTCCTTAAATGAAAGAAAGCTATACAACACATATTTTTACAGAAATAATTAAAAAAAAAAAGCTACTCCATAGTTAAAGAGAACTTATTTACCCTCGTAATCTGTAAGGTTCTATTCTGTAGATGAGATCAATCTTACGAATTATAGATAACCTTATTTATAGAGAGTACATCTACATTACATCAAGCTAGGCTCCTTCCGCCCCTCAAGCTTACTGCAAGTTGTCAAGTGATATCTGAACTATGTTCTTTTTTGTTTGTTTCTCTAATCTGTGTCACGGTGACAGTGGCCATTATAATTAAACATAAGAATTTTGTGTCAGACCGCATAAGACAATTTCCCCTTCAAGGAGCAAGGGTACTTTTCTTATTTCAGTTTCTAATGCTCTAACATTAAAGAAAATTGTATTGGCCGGTTATGACGTATTTTTTTGCTACTATGCGTGTATCACATTGTTATGATATGCATGGATTCATCTACTTGAATGTAGAGCGTCTTTAAATACACACACACAATATATATATATATATATATATATATATATATATACTATATATATATATATATATATATATATATGCATGTGTACAATTGTTATAAAAATTCTTATGTAACACGTATACAAAACAACATTATTACTAATAAATATTTATTTAACAAAATAGGGCTAATAAATATAGGCGATATTGATTTAATTATTTTCGTCAAATGCAATAGGTCCTCATGGCGCAGTGGATAGCGCGCTGGACTTCTAATCCAGAGGCCGCGGGTTCGAATCCCGCTGAGGATGCGAAATTTATGATACTTTATTCAATTATTGTATACCTGAAATTGTTTACTCAAAGGCGTACAGAACTTGTTTATTAATATAGGTAAAGCTAATGAACTGGAGGAGCTTGATAAACGAACATGATTCGCTTAACATTGTCCTTAACAAAAAATATATATACTATTATTCTTTAAGCGCTGATTCATATGGGAAATACTGGCAGGTATAGGTGAGCATAATCCTTCAAGAATAATAATAAATTATGTTCATGATATATAGATTTCCCAAACTGACTTTTTCGCCTCTTCAGACGAAGTGATCTGTATAATGCTACTGCAAATAATAATCTATTTACCGGACAATTAATATTATAGTAATAAAGTGATGAAAAAAGTACATAGCATATTATCTCCCCCAGAATCTTGAAAAATAACCTGTCTTTTCTGTATAATAGATTAGTAATTTGCTGAGAGAGAGAGAGAGAGAGAGAGAGAGAGAGAGAGAGAGAGAGCAATCATAAAAAAAGTAACCTACCTTAAAATGACGTTTGAAATAATCTCTCGATAAAATCAACAACAATTGTAACAAGCACCCTAGACGACAAGAATCGTTCATATTAGAGGTGGTCCGATACCAAAATTTTGGCCGATACCGGTACCGATACCGATACTCATTGAAAAACCGGTGACGATACCAGTTACTGATACTTTTCAGTTAGCCCTTTCTGGATATTTCCATTAACCATTGTCTATCAGATTTCTGCTCTCTTGCAGTGCAGATTGTTTTCTACAATGTTGTATTGTTACTATATGAATTATAAACATTAGGATAGTTAGTGTTTGGGGCTTTAAAAGTTATCACTATTAAACAGAAATTAACCATTTTAAGTTTCATTGTTACTCGACAACTTAGATACAAAATTATTTGGCAATGTTTACCGATACCAATACCGAGTACCGGTATCTAAAAAAAATTAGCCGCTAACACCGATACCGATACGATACCGATACTCTGGCACATCTATAATTCATAGAGGATGGATGTTAAAAGACTATCTTTGACTATAACAATCGAGAACAATTTTATTATACGTCCCAAGGTATCTGGAGCGGGGTGTGTTGGGTGAGAAGTGTGAATGTGGTAGGCGTGTTGTAGGGTTGTGGGTTGATGTTGTGGGTTGGTGTTGTGTGGTTGTGAGTTGGTGTTGTGGGCATCACGAGCGACTGGATGTTTCTGGGTTGTGGGTGAGTATTAAGGATATTGTTGTATATTGTTGGCTTGTGGTGGGATGGGCTAATATAGTGGTTGTGAGCGAGTGTTGTTGCCCTGGTGCAAAGGTAGGGGTTGTGAAGACGTCATATACTTGAGGTGTTGTGCTTAGATCTGCAAGTGAAGGTTACAGCTGGTATTATAAGTCTTCTTAAGTCTTGCAAGGCCTGTAAGGGTAGGTTACCCCCGTAGGGGGTGACCCAGGTGAGCGGCTAGAGGTCACAGGGTGGGGAGGTGGAGGGGGTTATCCTAATCTTTCCCAGATGAGGTAGTCCTAGTAATTACCTGTCTGACTCGATGCATCGTGCAGCCTTGACGTAACCGATAATTATAATTATTGTTTTTCGTCGAAACTTATTTCATTATTTTTTTCTTCTCAGTTCACTCGATAATGAAAGAGAAATCTTCCATTACGCATTTGAGATCTCAATTATCCTTGATTTGAAATGGAGTGAAAATGAACTTACACTCACACACACGCACACACACAATACACACACACACACTCCTATATATATATATATATATATATATATATATATATATATATATATATATATATATATATGTATGTATGTATATACATGAGTTTCTGTCACCTCGTTTAGTTTTTCTTGTTATCTACTCATGCATGTATATGTATAATTAGAATGCAAATATTCATACTTTGGGTTCCAACTGCATTACCTGACATAAATTCTTTGTTGTAAATAACATACATTTTGGTCAATTTGGTCAACTCATCATACTTGTCATAAATTCTTCATTTGTGTGTGTGTGTGTGTGTGTGAGAGAGAGAGAGAGAGAGAGAGAGAGAGAGAGAGAGAGAGAGAGAGAGAGAGAGAGAGAGAGAGAGAGAGATTATTTAGGCTTAGTTTACGCAGACATGGTCCTATGCAAAACCTATCTGATGTTTATTAGCAGAAATACATGTACCTAAAACCAGACATGTATACGTATATGCGTATCACATACAATACACACCGACCTATGAATAAACTACGTATTATCAGGTGTTCGTAAATACCCTAATAAAAAGATTTAATGCAAGCTGTAAATGTCAGTTAAAATATATTTTCATCAAAATGCTCCATGTACTTCAAACCGACTGACTGAATAAACAAAGAGAGAGAGAGAGAGAGAGAGAGAGAGAAAGGGGGAGGGGGCGCCTCCTCATACGCAGCACCACTCAATCATTCACACATGCCTAAAGCAAGCCCATGAAGGAAACTATGAATAAATTGCAATGCTTGTAAGTTTAATCACACAAATCTGAAGAGACCTCGGGGTTAGGAGGTGCCCGAATAATTCACAATGAGAGGAAAAATGCGTATTAGACTGAGAATATAATAAGAAGATAATGAGAGTATTTAGGGGTTATTAACTCTTTATGAAATGTGCAGGATCCAATATGTTCGAGTTCCTGACACTTTGTTCATAGATCGTAAAGATCAGGCGTGGGTCAATTATAGATTTTTTCTTGTGAGATCGGATGCTATATATATATATATAGATATATATATATAGGATATATAAATGTATGTATAGACTATATAGATATATATATATATGTATTATCATATAAACACACACACACGCATATACATATGTATTATATATGTATATGCTAATTTTTTTTAAAGGATGCAAACTTAAGTTAGTTTATCATCCAAGTATCAACATACATTTCCTCCCAAAGTATATAGCAACCATATAAGTATCACCTAAACGTTTTATTGCAAAGCACATGGGCAATACAACTATTTTAGTTGTCAGATTTAGATGGAAAAAATGTTTCAAATAGCCCATGCATTTTCCACCAAGAATACGGGACACCACCTGCATTCAGGTATCCTTCTTTAAAAAAAAGAATATAGGCTATGAGCATGCACTATGAATTCATCTTCCGAAATGTAGAATTCATATATGTATACATTAGAAATGTTCTTTAACGAATGGAATCCAGGATTACGTCACATTATAAATAATAATTCCAAGTTGTACACTTTACATAAATTCACGATCATATACGAAATACAGATTCCAAACGCGAGAAAATTCATGATTTGATTGATCATTAAGTTTAGTTGTGTGTTTCAAATGGCAGTGAAAATAAAGATGATGTTCAGTCTCCTCAAGAATGCAGTTTCTAAAGTTGCACGATGTTGGATTTCCCCTTGGGGAACGTAAGCATGAATACTGCCATTCAAAGGATAATGGACAGACCTTTTTGTGTCCTCTTGTTTAAGCCCGTGTGTGCGGTACACGTAAAGAAACAGCATGTTTTTTTTTTGCGTATGGTAATGATGGGAGTGTTTTTTTTACTGTAGTTGATAAAGGTTATTTTCTTCTCCTTCTTCTTCTTCTTCATCTTCTTCTTCTTCTTCTCAATAGCAGTAGTACTAGCACTAGTTATACTGTTGTTGTTAGTAATAATCATGTTACCAGTAGTTTCGACTTACGTACCCTTTCGGTAATGGGACAATCTGTCTTTGAAAGCGGTTAATTATACAAGCATAATTTACATTAATTAACCATTTTGATGTGAAGAAATCATAATGCTGAATTTTACTGCGCAAAAAAGAAGGCAATTCCCAGGTTGAGTGAAAGAGAGGCAAATATAAAAGGTAGTAGTATAAAGAGGGAGGCAGATGAGTCTTGGGCAGATCTAAATGTCAGCTCAGCCCAATGTTAATGGCTTCCCAAGATGTTTAGCGGTACCTTCACTTCCTACGAGTATGGGAATATTACGTCACGCGTTAGTCACATCAAGAGTGATTGCGTCATGTGTTTTCGGCATTTATGTATCAAAATGCGCTATCTAAATTATTAAAATTTTCTATAAAAGTTTTTTTTTTTCTAAGTCCACTTTTGAAAACATGTTTCCTTCGTTCGGATGTTTTTCATCGATTAATCAGTTCTTAACATTATGAAGTTTTGTATTTGAAATGGAATTAGTGTCACAACCTTGTTTGAATTTCTTATCTACACTTTCTTTCACACCCATTATGCAAAATGTACGTTTTTGTATTAAAAATCTTTATCCAAATATATCATTATGCACACACACATACATACACACACACACACACACACACACACACACATATATATATATATATATATATATATATATATATATATATATATATATATATATATATATATATATATGATTTTCAAATTTCTATCGGGCTAACATTGTGAAAACTTTTGCACGTCCCGTCAGAGTTTAGTTTTTGAGAAATACGCATAGTTTTTCTAAGTTTTCCACTGAAAGATTCTGAAGAGCATACAGTATCATATGCGACTTCTGTCGTTTGGAAAACATTAGCTTGATTTCGATTGTTCTGTTTTGAGCAATTTTATCGAAAAACTCATCGAAATGAGTTAGCAGGCAAACAATGGAACAATGGGAACATGCAATCACTTTCCTAACGGTACAGGAGACAAAACATGTAGACAGGACCAACCTATTTTTGGAAGATAAACAACTTATCGGAGAGAGGTTGGACAGCAACAAGGACGAGCAGAAACAAGAATGTAAGTAAAATATATAGCTAAAAGTGGGTGCAGTTAGAGTCTGAAGGGACCCTGCAAACACCCTTTAACTATTGACAAAAAATTGATGAAAAATTGATGAGAGTCAAAGTAACTGAATAAAATAATAAAAAATATTTTAAAAATTATAAAAATGGTTGCATCGTCTTTACCGAAGCTCAGAGAGCATGAAATTAATTATAGAAAATAACACAAACAAAGGCCATTATTTGGAAATATATACATTGGTCTTTATTTTTAGATGAAATCCTTTGAACATTTATTGCATTTAATTTACATGCAGGCGAATGAAATTTATCTAATTTGTTAGCTAGCAAAACTTTCGTAACCGGTTATAGTTTTCTGAATTAAGTACCTACTGGACTAATAAAAGTCTAGTGAAAAAATAATAATAATAAATATAATAATTTGAAATTAAATCCACAGTAGTATGCCTGTTTGATTTTGTATTTATAATATATAAATCAAACAGGCATATTGCTTGGAATTTACTTGCCCATTTTATTGACTCATGTGATTATGAATTTTCTTGGAATAATAATAATAATAATAATAATAGCGGGACACCTAGTAGATCGGACTTGTGTCCATCAAGGGCCACCCCTTTCTCGTAATGTTTGCAAATACCTCGATCAAAAGTGCCCTGACATCACGTCAAGTGACAGAGCGAAAATGATCAAAGACACAATGTTCACGGTAGCCGTTGTTGTCGCAGAGTTTTAAAGTGGCTAAATGCGACACTTCCCGTGAGCCGTTGTATAGGACGTGAACCTGCCGGAAGAGACGCGGGATTTAGATCGGCACGACTCTGTGTCGCAAGGCACAAGGCTTCTGTAGCTCTTTCTGCTTTTATTTCTATTTTTATTTTTTGTTTTTTTAGTTTTCTTCGGAGAGGCAGCGGCTATTGGTTTTATGTATTATTATTGCAGTTATTTGTATTACGCCTTTATCCTTAAAGTGGGTGCATTGCAGATAGCAGTTCATCTTTGTGGTCATTCGAATTTTCAGTAACCTGTAATCTGGCGAAAGTCAGACTTTTTCCTTATATTGACTCTCTCTCTCTCTCTCTCTCTCTCTCTCTCTCTCTCTCTCTCTCTCTCTCTCTCTCAAAATTTCATGTTATTTCCAAACTGAACTGTGTAATACATCAGTTTGTTAAAATGCCACATTTGCAAAATAAAACAACTTTAGGAAAATTTACAGTGAAGCTTGCAAAGCGATTCCTCTGAAAGCCATAGGAAGAGCCTTTATCTAATTACGACATGAAAAGCTCTTGATGAAATATCTTGCGAGCTCTTAGTTCACAGATGTTATGATTTGACTTTTATTTCAAAGTTGTCTCGCTACTCTTAGGTTGAACGATGTTATTTCTGTTTTTCCTTCAGCTTTATATCTTTCTGGGGGATTCACTGTAATAATGGCTTTTCTTCAGTCTTATATTCTAAATCAAATGAGCATTTGCTTTTGAATAGATCTTCTCTCCTCTTCTTTTCGTTAATGAACTCCTTCAGGTCATCTCTTTTTCTCTCCTTACCATTGTTTTTAAGCTTGATTGAAACCTTTCGTAAATTTTCTAAAACTTATTTGTATAAAACTGGAAAAGGTCCTAGCAGATGAAATAATTGATAGCATAATTTCTTCAAAGCTTCATCTCATAAAAAACCCACAAATTAATTAAAAAGAGACTCCGTGTTTATAACTTCTTTGTCCTTTCCATGTCCAAGCGCTCTGCTTGAAAATCGCCTTATTTCTAAACTTGAAACGGATACTCCAGAAAGCATCATTCCAACAGCAGGGATCTAAAATAAATCAAGACATTTCACAGAAGAAGCATATCAACATACGAGGGTTACTTAAGTTGAAAGGTCGGTAAATGAAAAAAAAAAATATACAAAACTCTGTAAAGGTTAGTTGTCAGTTATAACAACTTGGCAAATACCAAGAAAAACTGTAGTTCCTCCTATACCAACTAAACGAATCTAGGTGAACCTGCTTATTAGTTGCCTTATTAGCGATTAGGTGCGAGAATTTCACCCGAAAAAAAAATATTGATGTGCGAATTAGGAAACAACTTAAAAAAAAGGAAACATCCAGGTCTAGGGTGTTTCTCATATCTTGCCTATGTAAAGCATAATATAATTAAGTTTGAAATTTAAGCCCCAATCTTGCACGACCGACTTAAAGGATCAAAGAGACCGCGTGATGATTACACCCCAGCATTTTTTTGGCCGGTCCATTTTTTTTTTTAGTCCCGAAAAAAGGCAGTGTTTTTTTAAAAGGCATTTCAGGATGGTTGAGATGTGTTCTTTACGGGCTATAATGAGGGAGATTAAGTCTTATGATGCGTGTGTGTGTGTGTGTGTGTGTGTGCGTGTTTTCGTTCGGATGTGAAGGTCGATTATGGTTTTAAGTTTATTTACACTTGTATTTTATCTATCTGTCTATCTATCTATATATATATATATATATATATATATATATCTATATATTTTATAATATATATATATATATATATATATATATATAATATATATCTACACACACATATAATATATATATATATATATATATATATATATATATATATATATATATCACACTGAATTTGCATAGGTAATTTGGCAACGCTTGTTATTCACACACAAACACACACACACGCACACACACACACGACACACACACACACACATACACACACACACATATATATATATATATATATATGTATATATATAGATATATATATATTATATATTATATATGCGTGTGTGTGTGCAAGTATATATATAGTATCCACGTATATTAAAGAAACAGAAAACGCGAAGGAACAAAAAGGAGAGGAAAGAGACGGATAGACAGACGGACAGACAGACGGAAAGACAGAGGAGAGAGAAAGAGACCGAGCGTCGTCCAGCACCTCCGTCCCTCCCTTTGGGTCTCGAATTCCAGCGGTAAAGAGAGATTCCTTTTAAGGTTCCATGAAGTTGGGCGTTCCAGCCCCAACCGCGCCCTGGGGGCCCCGGTTGATCAGCGGGTGGCCCCGCCTGAATTTTCGGGAGACAATAGCCTCTGGGATACCTCCTCCTCCTCCTCCTCCTCGTCCTCCCCCAACCTCTGCCTCTCGGCCTCGACCGACAGGTTTAACACGAGGTAATGCGGCTGTTACTTGTAGTACTGCGCCCTCGGTTACGGGCGCAAATGAAGACTGGGCTTCTTTTGTTCTTTAAGCCAGGGACGCTCTGCCTGGGAATGTATTTGTCCGCCATTACGTGCTCTTACCACTACTGCTAATTATTGTCATTGGTTTTATTATTTGTTGTTGGAAATGCACTCCTGGAAGAGGCTATGCTATTTTCAAAGTATAGCTCATCAAACGATAATGCTATTTTTTCCATACTAGTGACAATCACTATAAGGATATATATATAATATATATATATATATATATATATATATATATATATATATATATATATATATATATATATATATATATATATATATATAATATATATATATATATATATATATATATATATTTACTCTCCAATATTCCATCGCAAAACGATCTGCTCCTGCACGCAGGCTTTACCTGCCATTCCAGACTTATGTTCAGAAATAAAGATTAAAGTTACTCTTCTATTCCATCTCATTTGTAAGAAAGAAATAAACACTATCATGATTCTATTTTGCTCTATTTTCCTACATATTCATACATACTCCGTCTATTTGTGCTTAGTTATCTACCCATAATTAGAATAACCTCTTTTTAACACTTTTCTCTTATATGGAATCTAGTGTGGAGTTTATCACAGCATGTTGTTTAAATTTTGCTTATTGTCTACTCGTTTTTTAATTCTATAGTATTTAGATTTAGTTTTGCATTCTGCCAATTAGAACTAAAATTAATACTGCAAGAGATATGTGCGATGCCTTGCGTAAATCGTATTGAACTGAACCTTCAAAAGGAAAAAAAAGTATAATCATATGAAGTCTTCACAGTAATGGTATTAGACTAAGTTAATGCATGCTTACAAACAGGCGCACACAATTAGCCCAGAAGGTGCCGTGGCTACGGGATGCAGCGCATGTTAATGATTGCTAGGGCCATAGCTCGCTCCCTGCCCACTGCCCACCTGTCAGCCCAGTTGTGAATGAGTATGAGTGCCTGCTGGAGTCAATTTAAAGGGCGTGGAACCAGTAACCTCATCCTTGAATAGTTATTGAGAAGCTGCAGGCTGTAATCTTTCAGTCCCAACCCTTCCAAGGGAATAAATGGCGTATGGAGATATATATGTATATATATATATATATATATATATATATATATATATATTATATATATATATCTCCGTATGACGAAGTATTTAGCATCTAATGCAATGAAGATTAAAATAAAGCGTGCATGAGTAAGATTTGGATAGTATCCATGCATATGAAGATCATACAAACTTACTCAAAAGAATAGGCCTACCCAACAATCTTGTATTTATCTGAAAGTAAGTAAAAATCCAAAAGTGCAGACAATGGCACATTAACAGGCGTTATAAAAAAATTTGAAATTTTGACTTATCACTCCCATAATAATACATTTTTAGAAGAAAATCGTACCGTATTTTTTTCGGGAAATATGCGCCTTTTATGATCAGTGATTTTATCTGCTTTGTAAAGAACTTGTGC
>NC_061100.1:38123919-38131419 GCF_015104395.2 Macrobrachium nipponense
AACAAGGAATGATTGCTATGCAATATGCATACGACCCCCGAGAACTCCAGAGCATTAACAAAATATCCAACATGAGAGAGAAATTCTTGATAAGGCAACTTTATATCTTGCGTATAATTATACATATATCTCTTGTGCATCTTTATTAGTTTGCTGGTTTTTCGTATCTGCTATTTGTATATTTTATTGGTCATTTTCTTTAGGTATTCTTTTTCTTTTAGTTAATGTTTTCCAACCTCTCTCATTATTGCTCCTTAGTGCAACTGTGGAGTTTTCTCTTAGTTTCTTTAGATCCTTGAACTTCATCTTTATTTTCTGGCTCTCTTTATCTTGTCCTGAAACTCGCAAACCCCTTTTTTGGTTTTCTGTAAAAGAAGACTATTGAGATGGCTATTTGTCTGCCCGTCCGCACTTTTTCTCTCCGCCCTCAGATCTTAAAAACTGCTGAGGCTAGACGGCTGCAGATTGGTATGTTGATCATCCACCCTCCAATTATCAAACATACCAAATTACAGCCCTCTAGCCACAGTAGTTTTTATTTTTATTTAAAGTTAAAGTTATATATGATCGTGTATCCTGTGCCACTATAGGTGCCAACAACACAGGCTACCACTGGACAGTGGCTGAAAGTTTTATGACCCGCGGCTGAGAGTTTCATGGGCCGTGGCTGAGCGTTTCATATAACATTATTCGCTGTACAGAAAGCTCGATTGCGCCAAAGAAGCGTTTACTTCCATACTTGTTTCTTTTTGGGATATATTGGTGGTTCATTCTCTAAAATCCTTATAAAATCAGTATTAATGTTAACTTTCGAAAAAGTTATATTGGTAATTTTCTATATATAATAATTTTCTTTTAGTGATTTTTTCCTTTTTTCAGGAAATACGGGCGTCTTAGTCTGTAAAATTCGTATAACAACAATACAAATACGACAGATGTACTACCTCACTCATCTTATTAAACACTATTCATAAGTCCTTAAATATTGTTTGATATTAAGCTGGCCTTATGCCAGCACGGGCTCTTGCTCCTAGAGCAGCTCGTAGGACTTAAATGAATATATATGTAGACAAAGTTATATTGGCAATTTTCTGTTGGTAATCCTTTTCTTAATGTTTTCCATTTTTTTTAAAGAAAATATGGGTGTCCTATTCTGTTAAATCCCGATAATAACCTTATGAATAATATGACAAATGAACTACATTACCCCACTTAGAAAACATTGTTCATGGGATCTTAAGTGCGTGTAATTTAAGAAAAAGCTTTCGATAAAACGTTATCTCCAACATCGACGAGGGAACCGCGTGACCTCTCGTGATGAAAAAACTCCTTCAGGGAACCTCCAACATATTATAGAAAGAAAATGGACTTTGATAAAAACTTTCTTTCAATATCAACGTCCGAAATACATTCGACTTTCTCGGGAACAGCGGTCAACGAAGAACCATAAAATCGAGAGACGAATGTGACCTCTCGTGCGTTTTTTTACTACAACACAACTTGGCTCAGGCAAACGTGATATCAATGCTTGTTAGGTGCGACGGTCGGTGGCTGAATCATTAAAAAAAAATTGTCGTGAAATTTCAATATTGATATTTTTTTGGTAATATCTATAATATCTTACTTTCTCTGTATTCCTCTTTTTCCTTTTTCGAGTGTTTGGTACCAGAAAGGTAGGGCATTCCGGCTATCAGCAAGAATCTAGGGGTAAAATTGAGCTGATGCTTGATTCACACTTGGTTAGAATGGTAGGCGGCAGGCAGAGATCGAACTCAGACCTTACGTATGCGAGCTTAGTTTTAATTTACCAACAATAATATTACAACTATCAATAATATTCACACTGGGAATTTTTTTTAACAATTTACCCATTTACTATATTACAAGATAAATGAAGTTATTTGAATGTTCTGCATACCTATAAAGACAGGTGAGGAACATTGCAGCAAAAGCAATAAGAAATAAAAAAAAGTGTGTGCTTACCAACACAATAACAATGTACGTTATCTTGCTTGAAAACCTTTCTGTCCAATCATTATCAGGAGAGGCTGACACATGAATAGACGGATAATAAGGAGAGAGAGAGAGAGAGAGAGAGAGAGAGAGAGAGAGAGAGAGAGAGAGAGAGAGAGAGAGAGAGAGAGAGAGGTGATAAGAACTTTGTTTGTTGTCAGTCTGACGTAATGACACTTATTTCGCTGGCACTTATGATACAAAATAATTGTTGGCTTGGGAGCATTATTTTCAATTATATAAACGTATCATTGCGGTGCTTGTATTTGCCGGTGGGAAATCTAAATATAATTCCGAAATAAGGCTGGAGACCATTGCTAAAAGAATACGAGAATTAAATGCAAGTCACACAATCTCCAAATGGAAAGTTACGGTAGAAAATTAAATTTGCAAGAGAAGTCTTGATTCCGATTGCACGCTTAGCTGTGCATTTCAGAACTTTCTGTTGATCACACCACTATTTCTAGTTGTATGCAAACATTACACAAAAAACAACACGGCTATAGTCTGCCTGAGTGGGGTGTTGTACTTTTTGCTGTGCCCTGAACAGGGACTTGTAAGTTATAGGGTGTTGTACGTCCTCCTGTACCTTGAACAGGAATTTGTAAGACCTCCTGGGCGTGGTCTTATAGCCCCTGTCTTACCCAGATAAGGCCCGGTATACCTGAAGATGGGCACGGTTTTTGAATACACCCTACATGGGAATTTATATGTTCCTCACAGGTGGAGATCTTGTATCCCTACCTCATGCGGGGTTTTTATCTTCGTCCAGTGGTATATTGGTTAGTGTCGTGTCATGCCACTCAGATGTCACGGGTTCGCGTCTCCTCCAAGGCGATAAAAAAAATCACAGGCTCTGTACCATGATCAGTTACTGCTGCAGTGTGGGGTCTGCGGTGGGAGGTTGAAACCAACATCCTTTGGAAGCTTGAGTTTCAAGTCAGTGGTCCCTGTGTGCTTGTTCGATGTGAATAGGTTTCATCTACTGAAATAATAATAATAATAATAATAATAATAATAATTGTAATGATAATAATAATAACAACAATATCCACATTAGATCTTGTTGACGGATTCTTATCTTGTAGTGCCCCTGAATAAAGCGATAAAGCTTCTCCTCATCAGTGGAGGTCTTGTATTATTACCTACTGAAGGTGTCTGGCGAAAATGGGTTTAGACTCCCTGTGAATGTGGACTTTTACTTCAGTCACCCTGATAATCTTTCACATCCTTGAGGATGGTGACTTGTCCTATTATATTCTACAAGAGATACTGCATTCCCCTCTCGTTGGAAGTGTCTGCTATTATTTTATAGCAGTGTTGAGTGCTTCTCTGGAAGGTGCATTTGTATCAATATTAACCAGCTTGATAATCAATCGTCTGTGACGAGAAATTGTAACTCTCCTGGTTATTGTCTGTTCCTCCTTTCTTTCTTGTTTTAAATCTTCAGCTGAAAATCCTTATAGACAGTCAGTAGACTAGAAACCCAAGAGGGTTCCAAAGGAAAATTAGCTTGCTCTGAGACAAGTTATAGGGAAAAGTGATAGATAAATAAATATGATGGAACGGAAAATTAAACCGATAAACCTGAAATACAGGAGACAAGTGGGAATGAAGTTGCTCCTGGCTTCAATATTTGGAGATCTGAAGATTCCACAACTACTCTAGGCAAATTATTCCACATATACACTGCTGAGCAGTATTAAGCTTGATTCTAAAAAACTTCCTCCTCATGTGTGATGGAATCAGTCATCCTCCTAAATGGATGCCTGGATATGACATTTACTCCATGGATTTGAGTTTTGCATTCCACAAGCAAGGGGTTTGTACCTAGCATGTTTAGGATCCTAAATAGGGAAATACTTTATAATCAACAAATTCTCTTCTATACCATTTGTCCTGTAACTCCTCTCGGTAGGGGGCTACATCCACTGAATGACGACCCTATGGATAGGATCTTTTATCCTCCCGGTATAAGGTTCTTGCACCTTTTGGAAAGGATACTGTATAGTAATTGGACCTTGATTTGTGCAACTCTGGATAAGAAGTTACATTGCTCTCTATGAAACCTTGTATCGACCCACGGATGCGATCCGGTAGTCAGTTCCCAGCACTCCCAACCTCTATAGTTTGTGTAAAATCTTACACGATTTGCGCTGCACGAGTGCCGCTAACGCTCCTTTCGGAACGGATAATGAATGACAAGGAGAAGCGGGAATGCATCTCAATACGACGACTAAAACGAATTAGCTCTCATACTGCAGAAGAAAAGAAAAGGAAGGAGAGGAGGAAGGTTTCCTAAACAAAAACCAAGAAGATATTTATCTAAGTAAACAAGGGAGACAAGAATGGCAGTGAGAGGAAGCAATAATGATGAAATGAACAAAGTTGGAAAAAAGAGAAGAAGAAAGAGCTGATGGAAGAAGTAAGAGAGTATCATAGACGTCACGAATTTTACCGTAATGTTCGAATTGTGTCCGAATTGCAAATTTTATATATATATATACATATATATATATATATATATATATATATATATATATATATATATATATATATATATATATATATATTACTTAATTTCATTTATTGGCCTTCTCAACTCTAACCTCCTACGCCTCTCGTCTATGCAAGATAGTCCTTCGACATGGCCCCATGTAATTGAATGCACATCAATATAATAACAATAATAACAATAATATTAATAAATAATGAAAAACGAGACCATAAACCACATAGCTAGCGAATGTTCGGTACTCGCACAGAACCAGTACAAACAGAGGCATGATTCAGTAGCAAAAGCCCTCCACTGAAGCCTGAGCAAGAAACACCAACTACCTTGCAGTAATAAGTGGTACGAACACCAACCTGAGGGAGTGACAGAAAACGATCAAGCAAAGGTCCTCTGGGACTATAGTATAAGAACAGATAGGGTGATTCGTGCAAATAGACCAGACGTGACGTTGATTGACAAAACCAAGAAGAAAGTATCACTCATTGATGTTGCAATATAATGGAACACCATAGTAGATGAGAAAGAACGAGAAAAAACTTATAAGTATCAAGACCTGAAAATAGAAATAAGAAGGATATGGGATATGCCAGTGGAAATTGTACCCATAATCATAGGAACACTAGGCACGATCCCAGATCCCTGAAAAGGAATCTGGAAAAATTAGTAGCTGAAGTTGCTCCAGGACCTATGCATAAGAGTGTGCTCCTGGAAGCAGCACACATAGTAAGAAAAGTGATGGACTCTTAAGGAGGTAGACTACAACCGAAACCCCACACTTCAAGAAATACCACCCCGTCGAATAGGATAAATGTGATAGACCAAAACTAAATAAATAGATAAATAAGTATTATTATTATTATTATTGTTATTATTATTATTATTATTATTATTTTTTTTTTTTTTTTTTTTTTTTTTTTTTTTTTTGTGTGTGCTCTATCACAGTCCTCCAATTCGACTGGGTGGTATTTATAGTGTGGGGTTCCGGGTTGCATCCTGCCTCCTTAGGAGTCCATCACTCTTCTTACTATGTGTGCCGTTTCTAGGATCACACTCTTCTGCATGAGTCCTGGAGCTACTTCAGCCTCTAGTTTTTCTAGATTCCTTTTCAGGGATCTTGGGATCGTGCCTAGTGCTCCTATGATTATGGGTACGATTTCCACTGGCATATCCCATATCCTTCTTATTTCTATTTTCAGATCTTGATACTTATCCATTTTTCCCTCTCTTTCTCTTCAACTCAGGTGTCCCATGGTATTGCGACATCAATGAGTGATACTTTCTTCTTGACCTTGTCAATCAACGTCACGTCTGGTCTGTTTGCACGTATCACCCTATCCGTTCTGATACCATAGTCCCAGAGGATCTTTGCCTGATCGTTTTTCTATCACTCCTTCAGGTTGGTGCTCGTACCACTTATTACTGCAAGGTAGCTGATGTTTCTTGCACAGGCTCCAGTGGAGGGCTTTTGCTACTGAATCATGCCTCTTTTTGTACTGGTTCTGTGCAAGTACCAGTACAAAAAGAGGCATGATTCAGTAGCAAAAGCCCTCCACTGGAGCCTGTGCAAGAAACATCAGCTACCTTGCAGTAATAAGTGGTACGAGCACCAACCTGAAGGAGTGATAGAAAACGATCAGGCAAAGATCCTCTGGGACTATGGTATCAGAACGGATAGGGTGATACGTGCAAACAGACCAGACGTGACGTTGATTGACAAGGTCAAGAAGAAAGTATCACTCATTGATGTCGCAATACCATGGGACACCAGAGTTGAAGAGAAAGAGAGGGAAAAAATTGGATAAGTATCAAGATCTGAAAATAGAAATATTATTATTATTATTATTATTATTATAAAAGAAATACAAGGGGAACTTTAAAAACATCAAGGATTACATGAATTATGTAAAATTCAACTGAATCTCGGGGAACGGTCTAAATTACCAGCTTAAAAATTTTGGCCACTCACGTCACGAAACGGGCTGTTGAACCTGACAACTGCTAATTACATTTATAATTAAGTACAAGGAAAAGGAAAATCACGATTAGAGGGACATCGCTAGGCTATTAATTTGATAAACGAAATAAAAAAGAAAAATATGAAAGCACGAGCTAAGACAACTACGTTTTAAAGAAACTAGGAAAAATTGAAAACTAAACAGAATAGCTGTATCATACGCCATGGTTTGTGATTTAGAAATTAGTAAGTTTATCGAATATAGCATAAAGACAATGTACTCACTGCAAATTGCTGTAAATTTACAAGCTGTACAGAATGGTAATTTCTTAAAACAATAATAATAGGACATGTTTTTTTCTCTTAACATTCTCTGGAAGCTTGCTCAACGAGTCAGTGGCCCTTTTAACTTGTGTTTACCACGAATGATAATAATGAAAACAGTAATTACTCTTCTTGCGTAGTTATCATTATTATTATTAATGATTCTACTTTTATAGTTATTATCGTCATTATTGATAGTAATAATGAAGCTTCCTTTGAAGTTATCTTTATCATTATCAGTAATAATAATGAAGCTTCTTTTGTAGCTTTCATTACTATTATCACCAGTAAATACTGCCTGTAGTTTGTAATTACTTTCCCAACTATATCAAACCTATAATATATCAAGTTCATTACGTTGTTCAGAATTTTCTTGTTCAAGATTTTGTGATAGGATAAGTGGAGTTTACTAGCCATAAACCATTTGTGTTACGCTCACAAAAAATAAATATACAGATATACTTTCCAATATTGACAAAAAGAGCCCAAACTGATATTGAAGAACAGCACCCAGTAGTCACGCTTTCATTATTTCGTCCGCTCAGCTCAGATCACGAATTAGGTTACTGGAACTGACAGATTTTAATTGAACTTTTGGACCTGATAGGTGGATATCATGGATTTGTGCAATAGACTAAAGATCATTTACAACAAAAAGGAATTAATGGATAAAATCATACGCCTTGGGAATGCT